>NW_020948983.1:51001735-51119463 GCF_900497805.2 Vombatus ursinus | reverse complement strand
ATCCACTGCACCACCTAGCTGCCCCTTAGCAGACCATTTAATCTCTCAGTGCACCAGGCCTTTCTTTAAGACAATAAGAGGCTGAGAAAGTTTCTTCATTTGGAAGCTCCCTACTCCACTGAAATCACAGGTCTGGTCCTTACCTTTAATATACATTCACACAACTGACAATAGGAGATAATGTTTGCTAGCCACATGACACAGACAACCCAGTGCCATAGGAACTGAGAGAAATATCATTGTGGGCTGCTTTATTGAGGGCAAGTAAAATTTGCACTGGGTTTCAAAGGATGGGCATGAACCAGAGAGGTGGAGAGAAAGGGGGAAGGGTATCTATCCTAGGCTTGGTGTAAAGGTGTAAAGGCAAGAATGCAGAAGACTTGATCAGAGAATAGTAAGTCAATCAGTATGAGTGGAGCAGGGGAATAATCATGGAATAGTGGGAGGTGAGATTGAAAGACAGGTTAAAACCCCTCCTTGCCTCAATTCTCAGAGGAGAAAGTGGCTCTCCCTCTTATCAAGGATGACACCTTGCAACGTGAAGAGCACAATGGATTTAGAATCAGAAGACATGGCTTCCCATCCCAAGTTAACTCTCCCTAGTTATCTCACTTTGGGCAAATCACTGAACCATATCTGGGCCTCAATTTCTTAATCTGTAAAATGAGGTAGGTGGACTAGATGAGCTCGGAGGTCCCTTCCAGTTTTCCTGCCTGTGTAGTCTCATTTCATTCTACTCCATGAATATTACTTATTCTAGCTCTTGCCTCTGTATATTCATTTGAGCAGTTCCTCATTCCTGGAATGTGTTCCTTCTACATCTTCACCTGTGGAACTCCTCTTCCTTGAAGATCGGAGTCATGTGCCACCGTCACCAGGAGGCCTTCATGGATTTCCTCAAGAAAAAAGCAGTCTTTCCCTTCTCAAATTTTTCATAGCTTTTTCTCTAGATTTCTCTTCCTATATTTAGGCGTGTTTCATACTTAATTTTTATGCATATCTTAACCCTTTCTCTTATACTAACTGGGAGCTTATATTCATCTTTAAATTCCAAGTGCCTAACATAGCACTTGCATTAACATTAATAAACGTTTGTTGAATTGAATTAAAGGTCTCAAATGTGTTTTTAAAGAGATTGGAGTTGATTGTGTAGGCATTAGGGGGCTGTTGAAGATCTTTGAGGGATTACTGATGTGAACTATGCAAAATATGGAAAGTATGGATGAGGTAACAGTATAGTTAGATGGATTTGGAACTCGAATAACCTTTTTGTTGTTCAGTTGTCTGACTCTCTGCGACCCCATTTGGGGTTTTCTTGGCAAAGATACTGGGGTGGTTTGCCATTTACTTCTCCAGCTCATTTTACAGATGAGGAAACTGAGGCAAACAAGGTTAAGTGACTTGCCCAGAATCTTACAGCTGGTAAGTGAACTCATGAAGATGACTCTATGCACTATGGCGCTACCTAGCTGTCACCCTTTAATGACCAGATCTGCCCAATAGTCAAGAACAGAAACTCCATCTCTCAACTCCAGATATTTTCCTCCTATCTTGAATGTTTCCACTCCCCCCTCACCTCTACCTCCTGCCTTCTCCAGCTTCCTTTGAGTCCCAGCTAAAATCCCACTTTATACAGGAAGGCTCTCCCAATTCCCCTTAATTCTAGTGCCACAGGGATTGTCTTCTGCCTTTCTTTGTATTCCCAATGCTTAGCACACTGACTTGCACATAGTAGATTTTTAATGAATGTTTATCAATTGATTGATCAATACTGTGATGTTAACTAGGAAGGAGGTCTCTGGTAGAGTGCTCCAGGGATCTGTGCTTGGTCTATGCTGGCTGACATTATTATGACTTAGGTAGAAGCATAGATGGCATACTTATAAAATTTCTATATGACATAAAGATATGGAGGTTTTAGTGGTTGACAAGTCAAATATTAGTCAACAGTAAGAAAATGCATTCAAGAAAGGTAATGCAATCTTAGGCTGCATGGAAAAAATCATGACATCTAGGACTATGGGACAACTGCTCTGGCCAGACCACATCTGGAGGCTTGTGTACAGACATAGATATCACATTTTAGGAAGTATATTGATAAGCTAGAGAGAGTGTCCAAAGGAAGCCAACTAGCCAGATGAAAATTCTTGTGATCATGAGGATATGTTGGCATGAAGACAAGGTGAAGGAAATGGAGATGCTTATGCCAGAGAAGAATTAGGAAGAACATGGTAGCTCTCTTTACGTATGTGAATGGTTATTATATAGAAGGGGGAATAAGAAACTGACTATTCTACTTGGCCCTCAAGGGCAGAATATAGGATGCCGAGAGACAATTTTAGTCTTAATATAAGGAAAATTTCCTAACTAAAACTACCCCAAGTTGAATTGGCTGCTTCAGAAGCTAGTGGTTTTCTTTTCATTTAAGGTCTTTAAGAAAAGGCCAGACAACCACTTGTGAAGTGTGCATTAGAGGGAGGATTTATTTAGGTATGAGTTCATCTAAAATTCAGTGATCATAATGAATTATGGGTAGGTAGGCATTGCAGTGGATAGAGTACCTTTCCTGAGTCCAGAAGACCTGAATTTGTATTTGGTCTTAGACACTTAATAGCTACGTGACCCTGAACAAGACACTTGACCTCTGTTTGCCTAAATTTCCTCATCTGTAAAATGGGAATAATAATAGCTCTTAACTCTCAATATTGTGAGGATCAAACGAGATAATGATTGTAAAGTGTGTAGCATAGTGCCTGGCACATCGTAACTGTTATGTGAAGTTGGCTATTATTATTATTGTTGTTGTTGTTATTACTATTACTATTATATAGCTCCATCAATAAGAAGTTACTATTGACAAGATGGACCTTCACTTTCCTGGGAAGCTTGAGGTCATCAAAAATACTTTGTAACTTCCCAAAAGCAATTCAACCATATCTCCTTTTCAAATATGGGTTTAGTTTTTGTCCATCTGACTGTCTTTGACTTTGTGAGATGTAAATACTGGTAGGCATGTTTTTTAAGGTATCCATCCAAATGTATACTGAAATCTGGACCACAGACTTTTTTCATCCACTTGAGCTCTGCTGAATGAATGGATGGGTCAGATTCCTTTGAGTGATTACAGATCTCTTCAAGAGGCTCTGCAGTATTCCAGGCCTTATAGATCAGCACAACTTCTGGGGACCTCACTTTCCACACCTGCACTCTGTGTTATATCTTCTCCATCACAATGGTCAGTCTTTGGTGGGTGTATATTTTCCTGTTTTATGCTTTGCCTAATATTTATTATTAGAGGGTCACTGAAAAGGGTTATTTTTGTCATTACTTCTAAGGAAATGTGAATGATCTTAATGTAGGGATGGGAGACACTGAGTCTTTAAGGCAGCATGTTGTTCTACTGAATTGAATGCTTTTCTTTTTAATAATAAAAAACCCAATAAGTACAATGGGATTCATATTCTTCATATCTTTCATTTAACCGTGAAATGGCAAAGATGTGGTCCATTGTTGAATATTGCTTGTTAAAAGTCTGCTTGTTCCCTACTACTAAGTTGATAATACCCTCAATATGTATAGATTACAATAAAAATTTGTATTGATGGAAGAACAGGGTAAGTCTTTAATTATTCATGTACTTTTGGTTTCCCTTTTTTCAATATGAATAAGGCCTGAATTTCCCCCCATGCCTTTGCTATCTTCTTTCCCTTTAAATACCTTGCCCATTGGCCCCTCAATGTCCTCACAATTGTATCACCCCACAAGCATGGATCTTCTCTATATATACTTATTCCAATCTAGCTGCTTTTCTTGTCTTTGTTTTGTTCAGTGTTATTCCTACCTCCTTTATATGGACCTTAGGGACAATGATGTTAGAGGACAAGTATGATGGTTCCACTATCCTTGATGGAGGAAACAGTTTGCTGAAGCAAGTTGTGCAAATCTTTTCCATTTTTCTTTTGCTTGTAGTCCTTCTTCCATTTTCATCCTCGAATGCCCTTGGGATGACTTTGCTTAGTTGGACTTGCTGCCAAGCTGTCATGGTTTTACCCTGTACTGCTTCATGTTGCTTTGAGACAAAATCATCCATCATGCTTCTTTGTAAGATTTTATAGACGAGTTTATGTTCCAACCCAGTGTTGCCTTTGGCAGACTGCTCTCTCTCTTTGGCAAATACATTAGATGTTTTCTACCTAAGGCACTTTACGGACCCTTTCGGTCTCTGTTGTGGCAATTAAATTATATTGGTTGACCTTCTGGATGAAATTATTATAATTTTTCCTTATAAGCCTTAATTTATGTATTCTTTGATATTTTCACTTAATTCTTTAATTCCTCTTCTGAATTATTCTATATGTTTTTTAACTTATTCCATTGCCTTTGTAAGGGGCCTTGCAGAATTTGGTATTGTAGTACCCCTTCTAACTAGTCCCGCTATTCATACCCTCACTTGAAAGTTGAGTCTCCTGAAGGGATAACTGGCTACCTTGAATTGACAGATATTCTCAGCATCTCAAACATATGACCTTTATGTCTGCTATGAATAGTCAGTAAATACAATTCAAAGCAATGGTATTTCTTCAGACATCATAATAAGAATAGTAGCTACAAAATATTCCATCCATCACGTTGTGCCATAGAGTCAATGAGAAGAGTTGGCACAAACCTAGATAACACTAATAGTGTGGCATATATGAAGGGAAGAAATGTGCCCAAGGTAATCCATATGCTTTCTTTTCTTGTAGTGATCTTATGCTGCTCCTTCCTAGGCACAGCGTCTCTGCTGGAGTAGGTCATTCCAACTGGGCCTATATCTCCATGCACCTTGATTCCTGAATTCCAAGACTAATTCTCTCTCTCACCTGGAATTGGCTCTCTTCTGTGCTGCCAAGGGTCACACTTCTTAGAACTGCCTCCCTTGATATACATTCATTCTCTCTCTCTCTCTCCCTCTCCCTCTGCCTCTCCCTCTCCATTTCCTTTCTAGATGAGGTTTCTCCAAGTGGGCAAGTACTCTATTACAAGATACTATAATAGATGAGAGAAAGGAGAAGAGAGAGGAAAATCCCTTCTTCTCACTTCCCTATGGTAAAGGCACAATAGGAAAGGCAAAGAGTGGTACTTTCTCAGGAGATGGTGTTCTTCCTCCTTACATGATCTTCTCTGAATTTCTGGGGCTCATATTCAATAGCTGTTTCCTATCTCAACTAGCTCTTAGAATTGATGAACTTTGAGGTCCACCAGGATCATGACCAATCTTCATTTAGCCAATGACGAGCTGTGACTTTAATCTCATAGAAGTCCTTCACACCTTCCAAATGGTAACAGGGTGTAAACATGTTTTTGCACTTCTTTTAACACATTAACACCTTTTCTCTCTCTCTTATCCTTCCCCCTTTTGTGATTTTATTAACTGTGCTGGAGTGGAGGTGGGGAATCAGTTGGGCAGGTACCAGCCCTTCAGCCCCTATGAGATGGCGTACCTTCCTCAGAGGATTTTGACTCAGTTTCTTTTATTGTAAAGTACTCCCTTGAAAAGCATCTTCTTTTGAATACTTTTTCACTTTTATTCTTCAGTCAGCTTTTGTCTATCTTAATCAGTCACTGTGCTGATTTTTCTGTGACTTCCTTGCTAAAAATGTGCTTACTTGCAATCTTTTCCTTCCAGAAGGCCAAGAGCTTTTGTGCCGCTTGTCCCCTTTTCACATTTGCTATCTATTCTCTCTTCTCTCAGATCATCAGGCAATGGCGAGAGGTCAATTTTCCACCAAGGGTGAAGGTGGCCTATTGGGACACTGCTGCAGGGAGACTCTGAATTGCCCCTGTAATTGGTCTTATTCTCCAACCTGTTACACTCTATTGGACTCCACAGTCTGCTCTGCAACTGATTCTGTTCAGTTACTAAACTGACCTTCAGGGGCTGGTTGTGAAGGGGTATTTGTGGTTGGGTCCTCTCTTATACTATTGGGGGAAAGCTGACATTTGTAACTTTATTTTTATTACTTTTTATTTTTTTTCTACCTTTTAATTATTAATTTTCTCTACATTTATCTCACTATTATTTTCTTATAAAATTTTATTATTATTTTTCTTTTTTTTCTCTTATTATTTTCTCTACCTTTATCTCACTTACTGGCTATCTTATTCTTCCTATTATTACTTCATTTGAACCAGCACTCACTAATAAGTAATCATTTATTTAGTGCCAGACACTGTGTTAGGCACTGTAGATACAAATAGGGAAAAATAATCCCTACTCACAAGCTTACATTCGAACAGGGGAGAAATCAAGTGCATATATCAACCAGCATGTCCAGAATAAATATAAAGTTTACAAACATAAATGTTAGGTAGTTAAATACATACTTGTTTGGGAGGGAGGTCAGAAAAGGTTTTATGTAGAAAGTACATTTAAACTTCTTTTGAAGGAAGAGAGGGCCTCTGTGAGACAAAGATGAGGAGGGAATGATTTCCAAGCTTTCCTCTACTGTCTTTCTTCCTGTCATCCACACTCCTACATAGCTCTGTTTTACGAGTCTTAGGGCTGGTTTGGCTCATGGGCTTTCCTGTTAGTGAGGTTCTTGCAGGCAATTTACAAAGGGGGTAAAGTCCTAGTGCTTAAAATTGTAGCAGTCCCAAGTGTAGTAGGGATCAGGCTCTGGGAGTTGGGGGAATCCTAGGATCAGTGGGTTGGTGAGTTGTTTTTCTTTTCTTTTCTTTTCTGTACAGATTACCTTATATCAGTTTTTTCTTTACTTCTTTTTATCACTGAAGTTTCTGTACCTGAGGGTTTTCTACTTGTATTATTTGGTGTGGTACAACTTGGTAATCTCTTACTCCTGCCATTTCCCCAGGATTCTTTGAGAGAATGGTTTAAGACCAGTAGTTTGAATGTTGAGCATTTTGGGCTTGGCAGAAAGGGAGGACAGTTTTGTGGCAGGGTGGTATGGAGAAGCCTATTTGGGGAGCAGGAAGGGGTCTTTACAGTTTGTGACCCTCTAATCCTAGCATCTTAGCTTCTATTTTGAAAGCTGACCCTGCCAGCCTATACAATTCTGCCTCTCTCCAGCTAACCACTCTCCCTTTTGTCTTCATGTGTGGATCAGATCAGATGATGTAACAGAACGTGTTTTACAAATGTCAGATTAAAGCAAAGGTGTAAGAATATAATTTGTTCCCCAGCCCTCCCAACTTTCAGGTGCTAAACATTTGGAAATCAAGGACCATGTTAAGTGCAAAGAGGTTATACAAACCTCTTGGGGGCCTCGAGTGGCAGGAAATTCTTCTGCCTAAGATAAGAGGCTTGGATTGAATGCTGTAGGAAACCTTTTCATATCCAATTAGGCAGTTTTGAAATGCTCATTTACCCGGTACTCAGTACTGTCCCTTCTAGAGCCATTAGAAGCCATTGTACATAGGGGCTTGATAAGACATGGATTTCTGTTTTCAAACACTAAAGTGAGTCCTTTTGAAGCCTTTATCTATTTACATAGTATAGTATTTATCATCCCATAGACTGGTGCTGCTATAACATTAACACAGAGACACATATTGAAGAAAATAGGATGAAAAAAATCAACTCCCCAAGCATTAATAACTCAGATGTTTCATTTGTTTTAAGCCTCCACAGGCTTCAACATTTTGCATGCACAAAGGGACAGCATCATTTCCTAGTTTCCACCACTGAGCTGAACCTTTTGTTTCATGAATGCTGGGTTTCAGAGTTCCAACCCTAAAGGGAACAAGCCAGCAAACTTTCTAATTTTGTTAAGGTTCTTATAACTTAAAAAAAAAAACAGTGAAAAAAGGATCTTGGTAAAGAACAGGCTGTTTCCCAGACTGAGGGCTTGACTGTAGTGACAGCTATTTTTAGTGAGAATGCTGGCAGGCAGCGTTCTACGTAAAAGCCTCTGACAAACGTACCCTAAATACCTTCCCTCCTTGTTCAACCTAGATGGGAGAGAACAGTTTTCCTGTTACATTTTCCTTATTTCAGAACTTTAGTGTGCACAGATATAGCTTTTATTGTTCAAGGCCCAGTATTGCTGTTTAATGTGGGGAATGACAGCTATCACAGCCTTAAGTCAAGGTTGTTTATATGTCTATTGTCTATTGGTTGCCTCAAGAAAGACTCAATGCTTTGATGATAGATGCGAATGTGGGAAAAAAAAGAACATTGATTGAGCCTAGTTTCTAGACAACATCTGAAATACAACATTATAGGATCATAGACTTAGTGGACTTGGAGTCCAACATGACATTTTTATTAAATATTTATATTTTTATTTATTTTTTATTAATTAATTTTTAATTTAACATTCACTTCCATAAGATTTTGACTTCTAAATTTTCTGCCCCCCCTCATTCCCTCTCCCCAAGACAGCATGCAATCTGATATAGGCTCTATATATACAGTCATATTAAACATATTTTCACATTAGTCATGTTGTAAAGAAGTATTAGAACCAATGGGAAGAGCCACGAGAAAGAAGAAACAAACAACAGAAAAGAGAGCAAATAGTATGCTTCGATTTGCATTCAGACTCCTAAGTTCTTTGTCTGGATGTGGATAGCATTTTCCATCATGAGTCTTTTGCGGTTTTCTTAGATCCTTGTACTGCTGAGAAGAGCTAAGTTTATCAAAGTTAGTCATCACACAATGTTGCTGTTTCTGTGTGCCGTGTTCTCCTGGTTTTGCTAACTTCATAAAGCGTAAGTTCATGTAAGTCTTTCCAGCTTTTTCTGAAGTTTGCCTGCTCATCATTTTTATACAACAATAGTATTCCTTTACATTCATATACCACAACTTGTTCAGACATTCCCCAATTGATGGGCATCTCTTTAATTTCCTATTCTTGGCACCACAAAAACAACTGCTATAAATATTTTTTGTACATGTGGGTCCTTTTCCCATTTTTATGATGTCTGTGGGTACAGACCTAGAAGTGGCATTGCTTCAACACAGCATTTTACATGAGGAAACTGAAGACCAGAGAGATGTTAAATGACTTGCCCAAGGTCACTCAGCTAGTAAGTAGTTGCAGTTGGATTTGAAATCGGGTCTTCTTATCTACAAATTCAGAGTAACCACGTTGCCTTCCTTCGGAAAGAATTAAGCAAACTATAAATTGATATTGTTCAATGTCATAGAACAGGAAAGGACCTCAGAGATCAATAAGTTGATCATCCTCATCTTTTAGATGAGGACCTGAAGTAAAAAAAACATGAAATAACTTACTTGCTCAAAGTCACATGGACAATTACTGGCCAGACTGGGAGTAGAACTCATGTCTTTTCACAGCCATTAGTCATGGGTCCTCATGGACAATACAGCCTTTAAACAAAGAAGGTAAGGATATTCTAGTTGACAACCAAGTGACTGTTCTTTTTAATTAAAACATCAACAATACCCTAACATTATATTTCTCCATTTTCCCTGAAAAAGACATTAGCCAGTATTTGTCTTTTTTTTTTTAAAGTATGGCGTAGGCATATCTTTACCTGTCTTTCTATTCCCTTCCAATCCATCCCACACTGTCCATGATAATGTCCCTGAAATTAATTTTGCTGCCAAGTATCATTAGCAGACATCCCATCTTTTCTATTGAAGGTGCCAAAATGCCATCGACTCAGGCAAGAATATGTTTCTGAGTCCTTGCAGTGGAAAGATCATCTACTCTTTATCAGTGAATAGTCACTGTCCTACTAATAGGTAGAAAAGTAGATGCTGAAAATAAATGAGTAAGGAGAGCCAGTGTTCCTGACGTCCAACTTTCTCAAGGCTGTGCTCATCTAAAGGCAGATGATGTCCTTGAGCTGCTGCACAACCCAGATAAGACTGTCTGAGATAAAGTGACTGTCCCTGCTTTGACAAATGGGACTGACCTTCCAGCCCAGGTAAAACATTTAGGTTTCACGGAAGTGCGCATTAGGTAGAGGATGATATATAGCTACAAGTATGTAAATCCACAGGCAGGTGTTAACTGGCTGCTTTGTTATGCAATTAACCCACAATTCACAAGCACATACAAGGAGGAAGTGATGGCACGGCTTGCCATCTTCCCTGTCTTCCTACTTAAATGATTGCATTAAAAAACACTCCCTTGGAAAAGAAAGATGCACCAGTCATTGATTCTGAGTGCCTCAGTCGGAATTAAGCCTCAGTAATTCCGCCTCAAATAATGCTTGTCTGAGCATGAGATGAACCAATTAGGAGAGCTGGTTGGATAGAGGACTCGGGCTGCCTTTTGTAGTCTTCATTGAGACTGCAGTTCCTCAGCTGAGGAAGGCAGCCGCAGACATCTCTTAACTCTATCTGGCCGGAAGTGAAGTAGCAGCCAAGGAATGAGAATTTCACAGTTAATTCGAATCAGGTAGAAAAGACATTTTATATTATTGGGCTCTAGGTCTCCAGCTCAAGATAGGGATGAGGAAGGCACATCTGCTATCTGTTAGTCTGATCCTCCGTTTCAGCCTACATCTCTGTGAAGCAGAGACTTTTAAAACTTTTCCAAACTTGGGATTCAGATCCATGATATTTTCAGTTGTGCTTGAGATATATTGAACTGTGGCAAGATAGGGGCCTGGATTTTATTTTTCAAGGAGCTGATTTGGTGTGCTTCTGCAGGGCCTGAAATATACCCGAAGTGTGCCCTTGGCTTTTGGGCCAAAGTTTGCCTCTTGTACGAGTAATTGTGTAACATGACCATGTATTCTAGAGGTGTATGCCACTGAACAACAAATGAGTAATTTTATGAATTACAGGAAGAAATAGACAGCAAAACTATACTAGTGGGGGACCTCAACTGTCCCCTCCCAGAACTCAATAAATCCAACCAAAAATAAACAAGAAAGAAGCTAAGGAGGTAAATAGAATATTAAACAAGTTAGATATGACAGACCTTTGGCATGATTTACACACAAAGGGTGATACCATAAGCAAATTAGAAGGGCAAGGAATAGTTTACCTGTCGTATCTATGTGGAGGGTAAGAATTCATGACCAAATAAGGATAGAGAGCGTTGTAAAATGTAAAATAGATAATTTTGATTACATTCAGCTAAAAAGCTTTTGTACAAACAAAACCAATGAAACCAAGATTAGAAGGAAAGCGAAAGATGGGAAACAAACTTTGCATCAAGTGTCTCTGATAAAGGCTTCATTTCTCAAATATATAGAGAATTGAGTCAAATTTACACGAATACAAGCCATTCCCCAACTGATAAATGGTCAAGGGATACGAAT
Organism: Vombatus ursinus; assembly: GCF_900497805.2. Taxonomy (NCBI): domain Eukaryota; kingdom Metazoa; phylum Chordata; class Mammalia; order Diprotodontia; family Vombatidae; genus Vombatus; species Vombatus ursinus. The sequence goes on along the minus strand of NW_020948983.1, from coordinate 51,108,219 downwards.
AGGCAGTTTTCAGACAAAAAAAAAACAAAGCTATTTATAGACATATGAAGAAGTGCACCTTTGATTAGAGAAATGCAAATTAAAACAACTCTGATACTCATACCTATATGATTGGCTAATACAAGAGAAAAGAAAAATGATAAATGCTGGAGAAGATATGAGAAAATTGGGACACTAATGCACTGTTGGTGGAGTTGTGAACTGATCCAACTATTCTAGAAAGCAATTTGAAACTATACCCAAAGGGCAACCAAACTGTGCATACTTTTTGATCCAGAAATACCACTACTAGGTCATAAAAAAGGGGGAAGGAACTACATGTGTAAAAATATTCATAGCAACCCTTTTTGTGGTGGCAAAACATTGGAAATTGAGGGGATGCCTATCAATTGGGGAATGACTGAACCAGCTGTGTGTAATGGAATACTACTGTGCTATAAGAAATGATGAACAGGCAGATTTCAGAAAAACCTGTAAAGATTTGTACAAACTGATGCAAAGTGAAATTTGCAGAACCAGGAAAACATGGTGCACAGTTTCAGCAACATTGTGTGATGTTTAACTATGAATGACTCAGCTCTTCTCAGCAACACAATGATCCAAGACAAGTATAAAGGACTCACAAATGAAAATGCTATCCACATCCAGGTAAAGAACCGTTGGACTCTGAATGCAGATTGAAGCATATTTTTTTCACTTACTTTATATTCTTTCTCATTTTTTTATTTCGATCTGTTTCTTTCACAACTGTGACTAATATGGAAATATGTTTTTACATGATAGCACACATATAAACTATATCAAACTGCCTACCATTTTCAGAAGAGGGGAAGGAAAGAAGAGATGGAGGGAGAAAAATTTGGAACTCAAAATCTTATAAAAATGAACGCTAAAAATTTTCTTGATTGTAACTGGGGAAAAATACTATTTAAAAAATATCAGAGACCTAAAAGACAGGCCAACCTAACCTTTTAACACTTGAGAATGTTGAATTCCAGAGAAGTTAAATGATGTACCTAAAAGTAGCAGGGCCAGGATTCAAACTCAGTTCTTATGACTCTGAGTCTGACAATACTCTGATTATATAACAGATTTCAGGGAAGATAGGGTTGTCTTCAAGGGAGAGGCAGAGGGAGAAGGGAAAGGGAGAAGGGAAAGACAGAGACAGAGACAGACAGAGAAACAAAGAAGAGAGAGGCAGAGACAGCAAACTTAGCTGGTTTGAGAGAAGAGTAAATTGGAATGAAGAAGAAGAGCCAGACTCTTGCCTGAAACTGGAGAGATGAAGATTCTATTACCAAACTATATACTTGTAATTTTTCTACCTGTACGTAGTTTGTCTCATGAGGCTTCTTAGTCTGTAGTAAAACACATCTGGGACACCAATCAGTAAGCTGAGTCCTTGATGAGTCAGATGGCTGCTAGGGGAGGAAGAACACAGTCCAAAGCAATCTTTGAATGGTAGCAATGGAAGCAACCAATGATAAACATAAAGAGGGATGTCTTTTGTTTAGAAAATCCTTACTTGACTTTTTGTAACAACTTCAAAGAAAGTTAAAGTCAGGAATGACAGATGGCTTAAAATCCATGGATATTGTTATTGTCATTTCAGTTGTGTCTGACTCTTTGTGACCCCATTTGGGCTTTTCTTGGCAAAGATACCAGAGTGGATTGCCATTTTCTTCTCCAGCTCATTTTACAAATGAGAAACTGAAACAGAGTTAAGTGACTTGTCCAGGGTCACACAGCTAAGTGTCTGAGACCAGATTTGAACTCATGTCTTCCTGACTCTAGGCCCTGCACTCTATCCACTATGCCAGCTAGCTGCCCTGAAGTCCATGGATGCTGATGAAGAATTGGCAAAGGTGGACCCACTCTGAGGTTTTGAGAAAGAAAAGTTCAAATGACAATTCAAAATCAAATGATCAGGAGACAATCTTTGCCTGTTTTATAATTTTGCAAGACTGTTAGCTAACCATGTATTGCTACAGGCCATAAAAATTCAGCATAAAATAGTGATAACTGGCAGGTCCTACATTGAAATATAGATATCTGTGCCAGCTGATATCCTTTAGAAAAGTATCATCATGAAGGCAGAGTAGTCCTGAAAAAATGGCTACTTACAGTACTTGGGTAATATCTCAGAACCATTGCAGCAGATTCCATATGAGACCCACTGATTTCATTGATTTTATGAGTTTTTTCTTGACTAATCTAGCACATCCCAGCTGCTCCTTGTTTCTCATCATCTCTCAACTGAGTCCCCTAACCCATACTGTTATGGATGGGTTTCCAGCTGAAAAACAACAGCTTGAATTTTGGGATTATCCTCATCTACATCTCTCTTGGTGTCTTTTCACCCTTGTTTCCTCCTTGATGTTATACATTGTTAATTTTCCAACCAAGACATGGAGCCAGAATAAGAATTATCCCTCCTTACCAAGGGGCCAGACTTGATTGGTCATGACAGTACATTTCTAAGGATCCTTGTAGGAGTGAGGAAAGACTTAAAATTATTTGACATTCACTGAATGACAGAGGTCATAGAGAATCTTGATATGATTGATACAGGGTGGCATAGGAAGGTGAGAAATTTGGGAAGGAAGAGCTTTAATTTCATTGCAAGAATTGGGCTTGTGTCCAAGTTTAAGAAAAATGATGTTATAAGATGCTTTCCCTCCCATGCTAACTGAGAATGAAGATCATAGTATTTGCTTCCATGTCCTTGAGACTGGATTGGAATTCCTATGAGTTCCCACCTGGTTTAATTCTTGGCCCTTTCTAAAAGATCAAATTACTTGAAAAATCTCTGATTACTGACTAAATCTGGGATAATCAGCATCCAAAGACTAAGGTATAGTTTTCTTAACAACTACCAAGATACCAGGCTATCAGGCATAGCCTTTTCTGCTCCCATCTAATTCTAAATAAAATTTAATCCAACTGGGGTGTTTTAAGGTTCTAGACAGAGGTGGGGAACCTACAGCCTTGAGGCCACATGTGGCCCTCTAGGTCCTCAAGTGCAGCCCTTTGAATCCAAACTTCACAGAACAAATTCCCATAATAAAAAAATTTGTTCGGTAAAACTTGGATTCAGTCAAAAGGCCACACTCAAGGACCTAGAAAGCCACATGTGACCTTGAGGTTGCAAGTTCCCTACCCCTGTGGATCTAGAAGGATTTTTATAGCATTCTTGTTACAATTTAACAGGCTGGTAAGCCCCTTGAAGACAAGGATAATCTAATTTATTTTTTAATCTCTCCTGCTCAGAAAAATGCCTTGTAAAAAGTGCAGGTTTTTAAAAATAGTTGACCATAACTAAGTGAAGATTCGGTAATAGTCATCTCTGATTAATTCATTACCTGAAATGCTAAATGTGAGTGTTTTATGCATTTCCAAGTTAACAAATTATGTTTATTTTAAAATATTTCCTATGAAATATCAGAGTCACGTGTGATTCACATGCGAATCTGTGAAATCTATGCTAGATCTTTTTTGATTCCATGTGGATCTCATAAAGCCAAATCACATAGACATGAAAGAATGTGAATCAGGTTACTAACAAAAGACGACTTCTAGAAAGGCTGTAACAGGAAAAAAAAGTAAACAAGAGGCAGTCATGTTGTTTAGGTTTGAGAGGAACCTTAGAGGTCATCTCATCCTGATTCGCCATTTTCCAGATGAGAAAACTGAAGCCCACAGAGGTTAAGTGCTTCGCACAAGGTCACACAGGCTACATATAAGCAGAGCTAGGATTTGAATACAGGTCCTTTGATCTCTAATCTAGTATTCATCCCACTGTATCCCACTGTCATTGATGCAGCAGGAGCTCCCTGATAAAATTAGATAAAAGTAAAAATTAAATATGACTCATTTGCTGAGTTCTCATGATGTGTTTAATGCTGTGCTCTTATCAAATAATGCATGTTTTTAAAACAAGGAAATTAGTAGCAATGTAGAAAGTGGTATAAGAAGTAAAAAGAAATTATCACTGGAAACATTTAATAATTCGCAATTACTTTGTTAGGTCCTGGAGCCAAAGAGATCTGAGCAGCAGCAATTTCAGAGTGAAGGCCAAATTTGGCTTTGGAACCTTCTTAATTTACCTTCCTAATTATGTTTTGCTTAGGCCAATATTAAGTCCAAAAGTGCATATGGAGCCCCTGCTATATGCATAACACAGTACTAGGTACTAGGTCAAATTCTCTAAGCACCCTCTGGCTAGATAGTAGGAGGAAATAGCCCAGGAGCATGCTAGTTAATAAAGGAGAGTTAGCTTGGAATGAAGATTTTAACATGGATAATTGAAAGAATTCTGGGAAACCAGGAACAGAATAAATGAACCATCAAAGACAATTGGGACACAGCAAATACATCTGGACACTTTTACCACCCATTCCATAGTGTCCTCCTCCTCTCTAGCTCTAGTCCTTATGGATTTACTGAGTATGTGATCAGCTTATTAATGTGAATGGTTTAGGAGACCAAAGGAAAAAATGAAATTGAATAGAGAATAGAGAATGGAAGTTTCCTGACCTTGGATTGGGTTGCCTTCAATTCAGTTCATAGTATGGTTTTGGAGTTAGACTTCCTGAGTTTGAATCCTGGCTTTGCATCCTTGCTTTGCTAATTACTACCTGTGTAACTTTGACCAAGTTGCTTTACATTTCTGGGTCTCATTGGCGTCATCTATGAAATAATGGAGTTGGACTAGATGACCTCTGGGTCTTTTCCTCTTTAAATCTATAATCCTGTGGTCCAATTAAAAAAAAAAAAAGCCCAGAGCAGAACCAGGAAAACATTGTACACAGTAACAGCCACATGGTGTGCTGACTGTCTTTGATAGACTTAGCTCTTCTTAGCAATATAATGATCTAAGACAGTTCCAAAAGACTCATGATGGAAAATGCTATCCACATCCAGAGATAGAACTAGGCAATCTGAATGCAGATTGAAGCATACTATTTGCACTTTCTCTCTCTCTCTCTCTCTCTCGTTTTGTTTCTTCTTTCATGTGGTTCCTCCCATTCATCCTAATTCTTCTTTTCAACATGACTAATATGAAAATATGTTTAATAAGAATGTATATGTAGAGCCTATATCAGATTACATGCCGTCTTGGGGAGAGGGAAAGGAGAGGGAGGCGGAGAAAATTTAAAACTCAAAAGCTTATGGAAATGAATGTTGAAAACTAAAAATAAATAAATTAATTTAAAAATAAAAAAAACAAAAAATAAAAAGGGATAAGTAAAAGAAAAAAAAAGCCCAACAAACAAACATTTGAGTGTAGACATAGCACCTTCATTGAAAGTATTGCTGATGGTTTGTTGTTGTTCTTATGTTAGGCAATTGGGGTTAAGTGATTTGCCTAGGATCACACAGCTAGTGAGTGTTATGTGTCTAAGGGCAGATTTGAACTGAGGTCCTCCTGACTCCAGGGCCAGTGCTCTATCCACTGCACCACCTTGCTGCCCCCATTGAAAGTATTGCTATGGTGATCAGAGACTTTATCAGATCCTACCCAGAGTTCACCAGCTGGTGCCATGTTTTGAATTTCTGAGACTGCTTTAGCATGCCTTTCTTGATTTTCTTCTTTCTTAGCTTGTGGGGAATAGGAATAGTAGTTGCTCAACCCAGCTTCCATTTTCTTTCTGTCAGAAGCCCTCTAAGATGCAGTACCAGACATCCAGGTTCAAAGCTTGTCATAAACTGGTGAACTCTGGGCTAGCATCTGCTTGAATCTCTCCTTTCTATAGCAGTGCTTACAAGGTTCAGGCTACATCTACCACATGCAAAGCATTGTGATAGGGGTGGTGAATAATTCCAAACCAGAGGCTAGTCTCTTCATTCTCTCAATTCCTTCTACAGACCCTCGTCATTTCTGTCTCTGTCTAGAGTGCCGTTCCTTAATCTCTTCCTGTGCAAACCCTATCTATTCTCTAAGGATCCATTTCATCCAAGAAACCTTTTCTAGATAGTCCAGTCCACATGAATCTTTCCCTTCTCTGAACTCCTATAATGCTTGAGAGCTGAAGCACAAATTTAGTACAGCTCCATCTTGTTTTGGTCTTTATTTTCTTCACATAAGTCTTCTCTTCCCCAACAAAAATGTAAATTGCCTGAGGGGTGGTCACCTACCTTTGCATCAACCACTACCTTTTCTTGATCGATTTACTATGAAACGCCTTGTCCCATTCCCAATCATTAATACTCAACTTCTCTTGAATAAGTTTGTATTTACTTTGTATTTGCTGACAGGTGTGCATCTTGCATCATCTCCCTGCAAGCCTGCCTCCCCTCCACCAATTTGAACCAAAGCTACTTTAGGGCAGCAGCTGTTTCCTTTTAGTATTGGTATTATAGGCACCAAGCACAGTGTCTGCACTTAGTAATAACTCAATGAATATTTGCTGATTTGGATACAAATTCAAATTCAACAACCACTTGTTAAGTGAGGACCATATGGTTCAGCTATTTCAGCTTGGGTCTCAGAACCATTGTGAGGAAGAGGAGTAGCAAAGAGTGTGCAGGGAAAAAGTCCCTACAGCATCATGGGAGAAAAAGATTCAGCTTGGGCCAGTTTGTGTCCCAACATAAGAAAAAAGGTCATTCCCTCATACAGAAAATTGCTGGTAATGCAGATTAGGTTTATGAGGGAGATTTATGAGGCTCATATGAAGCACATAAAGTGTATGTCTGCACCCAGATGCATGCATAATATGACCGAATTGCTTATGAAATTCATCTTCATGAGCAAAGAGTGGAGGGATTGTTGGTGTTACAATGATAGTTACCCCCATCTTTCCACAGAAGACAGGATTAATATCATGAAAGATGAATCATGACGTGATACACACACACACACACACACACACACACTCACGATGAATATTTGATTTTCTCCAACTTGTGCGGAGCTAAATCAATTTGAAGTGATAATAGAAGAGAATTAAGTTATCAGAATGTGTGTAACTATAAAGTTTTGAATACAGTTAACTCACAAGTTATTACAATTTCAGTGTAACATCTGTTATCATTGAAATAACAGATGTGTTGTGTGTTATAGAACGAGGAGAAAATTGAAGATACAAAACATTACATTTGGACAACACAGCACAGAGGATTAAATTATTTGTGAAATGAAAATTAGTATAAAATAATGGGATATCTGAAGGGCATGTTTCAAGATGGAGATTGTAATAAGAATAATGTTCTTAATAAAATACCATATGCCAAATGGAATACTAACTTTATCTGTACCTTACCAAAGCAGGGAGAATAACAATTACCAGCTGCCATGACCACAGAATTCATTGCCTAAGTGACCACCAAACTGGTAATAAGCCTTTCCTTACTTAGCTCTCTTGGTCTCTAGATGGGAGATGCAGTCCACATATATGCAATACATAAAGCCTTTCAAGGGTGGCAAAACTAGCCACAATTTACATTTCTTCGAGGTAGACTTTGAGAACACAAAATTTTCATTAAAAAAATGACATGGGAAGTACAATGGTATAATGGACAGAGTAGGGGAGACTAGGGGTCAGGGGACCTGGGCTTAATTCCAGGTTCTGACACATACTAGCTATCTGACTCTGGACAAGTAAGTCACTTAAACTTTCTGAACCTCAGTTTCCTCAGCTGTAATATAGGGATAATAATTCTTCATTACCTACCTCAGGGTTGTTAAAGCACTACATAAACACGAGTTAATACTATTATTATTTTTTTTTTTAAAAAACATAGAATTTAACACTGGAAACACCTTACAATTCACTTAGTTTCTCTTCCTACTTGATAACATGAAATCTCCCTGTATAAGTCTTTTTCTTCCAAGTGACTAAGGTTCCTTTCAACTTTAAATCCTTTGATCCCAAGGCAGCCCATAAAATGACTGGAGACATTTTTCATGTCTCCTCCAAATATTCTCTTCTTAGGCTTATCAGGCCCAGTTTCCCCTATACTTTTTCATATAGTACCATTCACAGATCTTCTCAAGCTGCAATTACTCCAATTTATCCTGTAGATATCTTGTTTCTATATAGTTGTTTCCATGTTATCTTGCCTCATTCGACTGTTAACTCCTTGAGGGGAGAGATAGTGGTTTTTTTTGGTTATTCTTTGTGTCTCTGGAGCTTAGTATAATTGTGGTCTTACAAGGGCTTACTGTAGTGCAAGGTTTAGTGAATTTTTACATTAAAACTTCATTGTTAACAGTGAAATATGGGAAGACTTAATATGAATATTGATGCAAGATGAAGTAAGCTGAGACAAGAACACAATATATACAAGGATTCAAACTATGTAAATGGGACAATCAACCACCCATGAAATAATAAAAAATGAATGTGGCCAAATGGAAAAAACAAACAAACGAAACCTTCCCTTATTCCTTTGTAGAGACGAGAGGTCCATGGATGTAGAAGACTGCATGTATTTTCATATTTTTCAATCTATTTTTTTTCTTTTAAAAATTTTACTGTTACATTGTTTGGCTTTTGGGGAGGACAGAGTGGGAAGGATGCAAGGGAGAAGATATCAATAAAAAGTTATTTTTAACCAGTTCAGCATTAAATTCTTCCTAGAACAATGTCATACCCAAGAGGGATCTCACCAAGTTTCCTAATTACATTGTTGCCTTCCCTAAGACAACCAGATGAGACAGAATATGAGCCACACTCCACGTAAAGGCCCAAGAACTGGTGTGATATCTTCATTTTCTACCCTCCAACTACCTGCAATCCTGCCTTTCTTATTTGAAAGGTCTGGGGAATGAATCCTACTAGGTTACCATTTATCAAGGTGTGTGGCCCTGGAAGACTATCCAGAAATGTGAGGAGTGGAGGTAGGGATGGGGAGGGGGTTGGATATGAAATCTAATTAAGCCTGATTCTGTCTGGTTTTCAATTCTCCTCCTGTTGACAGCATGCTCTTGCGAGTAAGAAGTCCCTGTTGGTCTCTTCTACCGAAAGGTTTTTAATAAAATATTCAAGATAGCTGAGGACCTTTAGAATGGGTAATTTTATTCAACATACACTATGATCTTCCTTCTAGTTGTGGTCTCTGGCCCAATACCCAGGAGCCCTTCTTGGCACACATGCCTGCTATGCATTATGGTAAAGTATCCTGCGAAAAGCCAATTTACCCACAGTCAGATGTACCATACTTCAATTTTGAGGCTAAAATTCTCTCTTGGGGTTAGTTTGCTGCCATGATGATACTCTTACTGCTTCACAAATCCTGGATTTAACTTAACCACTTCTCTGCTGCATTTTTAAAGAAAGGGAATTTTTTTCTTTAAAACAAAAAAACAAAAACAAAAAACAAAACTGCCACACACACAGCCATGCGCAACCACAGCTGTCACACAGAGGGTGAATTTCTCTAAGAAACTGCATACTTTCATTAAACAAGGCTTGTAGTAAATTTATGGGCCTTCGGCTTTGCCTCTGGTTTTGCAAGCCTACCTAACCATGCCTAGGACTTAATGAGATGGCTCCCTTCTGTGTCCTGGACAGTTTGCTCTCAAAATCTCTCTATAAACACTCAGATTTTTTTTCCTTTGCATCTATTACAAAATGAACAGCAAAAAATGAATGATTGGGTCACAATTCTCGTCAAAAGATTGGATTATTCCCTTTGGGTTACAATTGGGGAATAAGTTTTCATTATCTCTGATAATTAGCATTATCTTTTTGAAACTGGCTTGATTCATTAACATGCTGTTCTGTGGTATGTCTGTCAAAGGAATGGAGACCGGTGACATACAGTGAGCCTTATTTTTTTTCTTCTTTATTTGGAGAATACTTGACTGCCTCAGGATAGGTGTTCAATTCTCATAGTTTTATGGAAGACTATCTTTATTAGAGTAATCAAAATTTAAGATGGTCTCTGATCTTTTTCATATTAAACAGTAAAGCAGTAAAAAAAAAAGTTTTAATGAGGGCTTTTGTTTTCTCTATGTCATTTATTATTATTATTAGCTAGCATTCTTTAGAACCTTAAGGTTTGCAAGGCACTTTACAAATACTATCACATTTGCTCCTCTCAATAATTCTGGGAGGTAGATGCTATTCTCCCCATTTTATAGATGAGGAAATTGAAGCAGACAGAAGTTAAGTGACTTGCCCAGTGTCACACAGCTAAAAAGTGCTTGAAACCAAATTTGAACTCAGATCTTTTTGACCCCAGAACCAGTCATCTGGAGCTTTATTCCCTATGCCTCTGCATACTTTTGGAAAATTAATGAAGCAGTTCTCATGTGGTAACCACCCTCCACTCTGAGTTCATCTCCCCTGAGTGTTCAGGGCTTCCCAGGTAAAGACCATTAAAAAACAGTTTAACATCTACTAATTAAGTTCATATTTATACGCAACATTGTGCTGGGCTCTATGATGGATTCAGAGAAGTAAGAGGACAGAGTTCCTGCCCTTCAGTGGCTTATAAGTGAATTAGGGGTGATATCTGAACAACTAGAACAGAATAACCCAAGAGAGTATAAAATGGAGTATGGAGGACAAGTGATAAGGGAAATCAGAACAGGGAAAGATAAACACAGACTAGAATGACTGGCAAAGGCTTTATTGAAGGAAGGGGTGAAAGACAACTTGAGTTGGTCTTTGTTGGAAATAAAAGCTACGGATTTATGGAATGAAGACATTCCAGAGTTATGAGCCAAGGAAAGGGGATCAAAATTGGCAATATTGAGTATAGCCATGTAAGTAAGATTAAGAAAAAAAAAACTCTGAGTAATTTAAGAACTACTAATTGTCCTAGAGGACAGATAATGAAAAATACCTCATTCCCCTCAGTGGAAAGGAAGGAAGTAAGGAAGTAAGTATTCCTACTATGTGCTAAAAGCATGTTACAAATATTATCTTATTTGATAATTTGATGGGGGCCTACCTGGGCAGAAAGTGGTACATATTTTCAGTTTGGATCAGTTATTTTTGCGTAACTATTTTCCTTTGTTACAAGGGAGGGTTCGCTTCTATGGGGTAGAGGTGGGGAGTATTTCTAGAAATGACTGTGATATAGAAACAAAAAAATCTATTTATCTCTCTTTAAAGAAATAATCATTGTGCAATGGATGAAAGGAGACTGTTGTTGTTGTTCGTCCTTTGTTCCCAGAAAAGACCAATGACCTCAGGAGGGTGTTGTCTTGACTTGCAAGTGAGTTGGATTTAAGAGAGGCAGAGCCGTACAAAGTCATCTGTCCCACTCTCTTCTCCCGGGTCATTGGAGTCCAGTGGCAAGACATAGGTCAGAACAACTGACAATGGGCCCAAATGAGAAGAGGGGTGGAAGGAGAAAGGAGGTCTAAGGAAGGAAGTATAAAACTACATTCTCTTCTGTCCTGAAAATTCCTAGATTAGAACTTAGTTAGGAGAAGGCACCCATTATACCACTCTAAGAACAAGGATATAGAGATGCAAAGATACAGAGCCTCAGTTAGGGAACTGAAGCTTTGCCTTGCCTAGACACTGACAATTGGGTGCATGCACTTTCTCTTCACCATAGGTCAGAAGCTATTGTCCTTGTGCCTTGCGCCTCAGTTTTCCTCTGTCTCCCTCAGGGGTTGAGGAGAAAGGGGCACTAGAAGAGGGGGAAACAAGAGATGGAAGTATCCCTAACTTCTCTTGAAATTCAATCTTTCATCACTATGTGAATATTGGACATTTACAACAGGAAATCTCAAACTCAGCATGTCCAAAACATAACTCAATATCTTTCCCTAAAACAATCCCATCTTCCTAACTTCCGTATTTCTGTCAGGTCATTCTTACATCACCATCCTTCCAATATCCCTGATTTACACTCTAGAAGTAGTCATCAACTCTTTTTTCTCTCTCATAGTTGTTTAGTTGCCAACAATAACATCTCCCACATCTTTCCCATTCTTTCCACTCTTGTACCTTAATTCAGTCCCCCATTACTTCTCATCTAACTATTGCAAAAGCCTCCTAATTGATCTCCCTGGTTTTAATCCCTGCCTTTTCCAATCCATTCTCCACACAGCTGCCATATTAATAATTGTTAAAGCACAGATCTAACTTGTTACTATGTCCCTTAAGAAGTTCCAATGAGTCCTTCTTGCCTGTAGGATAAAATACAAATACCTCTATTTTGCATTTAAAGTTCTTCACAATGTGGCTGCTGTCTACTTCCCCAGGCTTATTGCATGTAATTTCCTTTCCTTTACAATCGTTGTTCTGGTGCAGCTGGGCTATCTTTGTGCCTCTGTACTTGTTTTTTGCACAGGTATCCCATGCCTAGAATGAACTTGCTTTTCACTTCTACCTCTTACAGTCCTTAGCTCTCTTCAAAGATTGACTTAAGTGTTAACCCTTTATGTAAGGCTGATTTAGATCCTCACAATTGCTAGGGCCCTCCCTCTTGAAAATTGTTTTTACATTGTAAAATTTTGTGGCTTTTTTTTTTACATTAGTTAATTAATTTTACATTAGTTAGCTGTGTGCCTGTTGTTTCCTTTGTAAAATACAAACTCAATTGAGGCCAAGGCCTATGTTTCCGTTTTCATGTCTCTAGTACACAGAGTAGGCATTTGGTGAACGAGAGCACCAATAAATAAATAAATAAATGGATGGATCCTGACCTTTCATGTTTCATTTTGGCTTCAAAATATCCCAACAAGGTCCTAACATTCACTTGTTTCTGATGGTAATCCACACTGTCGGCTGAACTGATAGTTCCTAGCTGAAGTTATTCAGCAACACTCTGCCTTAAAATTTGGATTCTGCAATTATGCCATAAATCTTTTATCTTTGCTTCCACTCCCCACCCTGCCCCCAATCTTTTTGTCTGAAATCTGGCTCCTTTGTACAAGTGGACATAATGACACTCATTAGTATTAGTGAGACTCAGCTGCTGCAGGCTTCCTTAGAGCAAAGCCCTGCTAATGCTGCCTATTCCTGCAATGGAGTGTGCTGTTCATTAATGCAAGGTCATTGCCAGTTCCTTCCCTTGTTTTCTGCCTTCTTCCCCTCCTCCTTCTGCCCCTTCGTTTTAGTCCCTTGCCCTCCCCGAAGGAGACTGTCCTCCCCAGACAGGCTCCCCTCCTCTCCCTCCAATCTCACACATCCCTTGCTGGGGACTCTGGGTTCCAGACGTTCCTTGACAGTATCCCTAAGCCAGTGGGTACCCAAAGCAAACATCTGGCGATCCCTTCCCAACCAGATGTCAGGTAGAGTAGCAGCTAAGGGTGGAATGTGATGAACTATGTTGCCTCAGCCTCGCATTTCTGAGAGGTTTGGTGGAAGGAGTCTGCCAAGAACTCAAATAAGAAAACTGTGGGTTTCCACTTGACTTCACATTCTCAAGTAAACTAGCCAGGCAACTTTTTGCATGAAACTCATGTAACTTTAATGCCTCGTCCAGGCATTGTTTACTTGCAATGGCTCCACGGCTGCTCGAGTTCCTTAAGGACAAGATTTGTTCCGTGCCTTGAGGGTGCGTGGTCCCAGGTCAGCAGATGGCCCTCTGATTACTATTTCCAGCCCTGTCTTACCTGACCATGTCTTCACTGTATGAACAGCTGTTTCCTTCACTTCAGTGCTGCCCAACCCGATTGGCAATTTTTCTTCTGCCCTTTTGTTTCCACAGAACATAAATCTTTCTCTTTTTTTGACCTGGCCTGCAGTTCCATCCACCTGTGCCTGCCTTGAGCAATATATAACTCGCGCCAGGTTCTCTTCCCTTCTCTCGATGCAACCTATAAACCAAACTTTCTCTCCTCCTCCCCCACTTCAGAGCTGATTCAGCACTCCCCTGGCGGCTAGTTTGCCAGTTACCATTTAACCACAAAAATATACTGTTTTATGAGTCCGACGTGAATGTGAAACTTCTGATCAAATGAAATGTCTGTCAGAAACCTTGGTTTCATTTGCTCCCTTATTCTTCTTTCTATGAGTCCGGGAAGACTAAATTTACACCAGGCAATTGCTTCTGGGCTAACTTGAAAATGAGTTAATTAAATAACTTTGTACTCAGGAGGGATTTTGTCCAGTCAAATCATAGTCAGTCAATTGAATCAATGCATTTAAATGCTTTGATGCTTAACCATGATCCCCAAAATGGATATGAATTTTAAAAACCTAGCTCTGTAGGAAGGTTCTCTTACAGATTATAAAGCAATTAAATGGTCAAATGCTATTGAACTTTCTGATCATTGTTACTCTTTCAGCAGAGGGCCTGGTTTTTACGTGATTACAGGTCCATGAGTTGTTCTGGATTGACTGGTAACTATGCCACTTAAGCTATCTTCCTTCCCTCCTTGGTAGCTTTGTACAACCTCACATCCCAGATGTATGATGCCCTTAAAAGATTATGTTATCCCAAAATCACAGCTAAGAAAATTAGGCAAGGGAAAATGAATTTTGTAGCACCAGGTCACCCAGTAAGATGGTGCCTCTGGTAACACTACGGTGTAGCTTTACTGATTGTCTTCCTGGTGTAACATGTTGCCAAATTACTTAATTAACCACACTCATTGTTTCCACTTATGCTGTCTGTTTGGATAGCATTAGTCACTTTTTGGTTTTGAATCTGGATCTGAAATATGAAGGTCTTAAGAGCAGATTTTATTGCTTTGTGGTTTTTCTAAGTCTAATGTTTAGAGGCTCTTAACTTTTTTGTGTGTGTCATGGACTCCTTTGGCAATCTGGTGATGCTTACGAACCTTTTCTCAGAATGATTTTTTAAAAGTTCATCATGGAAGGAAATTTTAAATTTCATTTAGAGAGAGTGAAAATAAAGATTTAATTTTTCTTCACCCAGATTCACAGACCCCTTGAAATCTATCCATAGACCCATTGGAAGGATCTCTAGACTTCATGTTAAGAGCCTCTGATTTAAAGAATCGTGGTATAGTGGAAACCTACACAGATTTGAGGGTAAGTGTTATTGCAATCATGGAGGCAGGATGGTTGATCTGTGGGGCAGGAAGGCAGCATCTCTTTCTGTAATTTTAATAAGGGCATCATTCTCTCTGTCATTCTTAGGCTTCTTACGGATGACATACAAAAGATGGAAGATTCTAAACTTTTGGGTGGGTATACAGGCTGATTCATTATATTGTGGTGGTCAAGTTGCGTATTTTAGAACAAGAGAAAGCAAGGAAGTCAGCTGATACCTTTTTGTAACAGAGCAACTCAGGCTCTGGGGAGTCATTATTTAAGCATTATTACCTGAGTGACTTTCCCTATTCATTTATGTTTCAGTTCCCCTCTGTTTTGCATGTCCTGGAAAAAGTTTGGCACGTTGGGCTGTGCTGTAAACTATCTGACGTCTTAGATTCAGAATTCACCAAAGGCAGTGATGGCTTTGTGTCAAATCTAGCCACATGCATTCAAGATAACACCTGAGCCCTTCCCTATTTGCTTAGGTACACCTGTATCAGAGATTGAAAAATCCTGGTATTCTGTTCTCATAGGACTTTGATAAGTAACTCCTGTAGGCTGTGGTGTCCAACACTCTTCTCTCTCCCTTCCCTATGACTACAAGATCTGATTGCGTGAATATATGAGCTGGATAAATATTTTCAGCAGTTGCAAGAGAGTGGTGCTTTCTGTACATGCATAGTAGACTTGTCCCATGAAGATAGCAGTGACAGCTCCACTAGCAGTTTACCATTGTTCTTCCACCTATTCTGGGGGGGGCTAGTGTTATCTTGCCTTTTAGATGTTTACAAGTCTTGGCTGATTCCCTATCAGGACATACACTGTGGCATCTCCCACTCTTTTTTTTTGGTGGGGAAGGGAAAGGGAAAAGAAAAGTTTGAGAAAGGAGATGCTGTTATAATGATCAGGAAAGCAAGGGTAATCCACGGAGCAGAAGGTAGATGCTGTTGCCAATAGCCCAAATGAGAAAACCACCCCTCTTTAACACTTAAAGCCTGCCTTGTGGCAACACAGAAGTAGATTTAAGGATTCAGAGCTTTATGGGACTTTAGAGGTCCTAGTTTAGTCAACTCCTTCATTTTGCAGATGGAGAAACTGAGGCTTAGGTTATGTGACTTGTCCAAGGTTTCACAGGTAGTAAGTAGAAGACCTGGGATTTGAATGCAATGCTTAGGCAGGTTAGACCTTAAACCTATAAGCCGGAGTTTAGGTTGACATGTTATACTGTGGCTCTTCAACCACATTTTTAAAAAGATGGGAAAAGTAAGAGAGGCAGTGTGATACCAAGGAGTCTGGTTACTTGTGTTCTCTTGTATTATGTTTGTTCCTGGGGATTGTCTTCAGTTTTGGACTATGTTATAAACTGCTTGAGGTCTACAATATAGACCGTAACAAAGGGTCAGACAGCAGGGATGGCTGTTTACCGCAACGACAGTATGAGCTGTCATCCTGACAACATTTCTCGAGTCCTTCCTTATTCTCTTGGATATGCCTTTGTGAGAAGTCTGGGATCGCTGTAATCAAAGGTCATGGAATTGACAATAAGGGATCTGCGTTCCTGTCATTCATCTGCCACTGATTCATTCTGTGGTTTTAAGTGAGTCACTTACCTTCATGGGGTTTTCTTGTCTGTTAAAGGGATTGGTCTAAATTATTTTTATCCATCTACATGTGACTCATCTAAATGTACTATGGGTGGTTAGGTGGTATAACAAAAAGATCAATTAATTTAGGATAAGGAAAGACCCAGATTTTAAATTTGAAAATTTAAATTATTTCTAAGGCCGTATCCAACTTGAAAATTCTGATTTTGGAATCTATGTAAAATGATGGGGAGAGGGTTTCTGTATGCCACATGGTCATCCTTTATAGAGGGAAAGACTGCAAAGTGTCTTTCTTTTTTCCTTCCAGGTGTGTGCAGCCAGAGGCATGTACAGATCGAGCTCTGCAGAGAAAACTTGCTCTTGTTTATGGGAGGGACAAAGGGTTAGGCTTTGCAGAAAATAGCTATAGTTGTTCATTAAAAAAAAACAACTTAAAATCTATTCACATCTCTACATCCTATACACATGCAGTAGCTAAAGAACATCTTACAGAACCTATGGAGTATAGGGATATGTACACTGAAATCCTTCTTTTAAAAAAATCATTTCAGGGCTTAAAGTTGTGGTATTAATAGACAGATTCAGGTTGATTAAAAAGTCTTTAAATTTAAAAATAAAAGATGTTAGGAAGACTGAATGAAGTAATACTAAGCAACCAACACAGGACAAAGGTACATGGTAATCATTTAATGCTCCCAAAATGAATGAAAAGAGCTCTTTCAAAATGTAAATTATTACAGATGTCTTTTCTGCATTAGACTGGACACCAGTCCATTTCTAAGGGTGTTTAACACTAATTAACACCTTGAATTAAGACTCTTCTTCCTTAGATTTTTTTGTAAGGGAGATCTCTAAAGAAGGTACTTAGCACTGACTGGTCTATATAGAAACTTTTACTGTCCCAGGATGGTTTTTCCATAGAAATCAATGGGCATATTCACCAAGAACAAGCAATAGAAATAAGGTTAAGAGTAGATGACAATTGCACAGTGCCTTAAGGTTTTGCAAAATGCTTTACATGCATACTCTCATTTTATCTATTCATAGCCTCATGAGGTAGTTATTCTTATTGTCATCATTATTATTATCATTCCCATTTTACAAATGAGGAAATTAAGGATGAAGTGAATTAAAGAACCTTCTCCTGGTCATATTGCTAATAAGTGTCAAGTTAGATTCAAACCTGGGTCTTCTCCTAAACTAATTGATCTCTTTGTTATACCACCTAATCCCCTATATATTTAGATGAGTCATATGTAGATGGATAATTACACACACAAACACACACACACATATACACACATACACTCGGACACATATAACAAGTAGGTGGCAGCTCAGTGTATAGGAAGTTAGACTGGGAATCAGGAAGATCTGAGTTCAGATCCTCCCTCAGACCTTTATAAGCTATGTAACTCTGGGTAAGTCATTTAACCTTCACCTCAGTTTCCTCATCTGTAAAAAGAAGATAGTAATAGCACCTACCTCCCAGGTTTGTTGTGAGGATAAAATGAGATATCTGTAAAGTGTTTGCAAACCTTGCATGAATACTAGATGCTATTAGGTATAAAATAAATGTATATTTGTATGTATGTATATGTACATATATACACCCATATACATATATACATATACATAGATGTATATACACTTATACATAGATGTACATATACTTATTCATAGATGTATATCTACATATACATCTGTATATGTAGATATACATGCATACATGTATATGTGTGTGTGTGTCTCCGTCAGCTAGCAGGTGCTGTGATTCTAAGTCAGTAGGAATGAAATATTGGAAAAACAGAGGCAAATGTTTTTGTGCCTCATCCTACTGACAAAGACATCAACCAAATTTTGTTTGCAGAATGCTTAGAACTAGTGATGGTGGAGGAGTCAGGGGTGTGTTTCCTACCTGAAGTGAGAGCACTTTGGAAATATGATCTTTTAATTTACAGATAAAACTGTGTGTTGGTAAGGAAGTAGACTCCACAAAGCCAGAATGCAACCTTTATAACTCCATTTCTTTGACTTATATCCAGGTTTTTCAACAAACATGGGGTTGGAAAAAAGAGCTGTGTAAAATTTTATGTCCCTCACATTCTTTTTCTTTTTAATGCTGCAAACCAAGGAAGGGTTTATTGTACGAGACTGGAACCACAAGACCCCCTCAGGCATGAAAAGTATTATGGAGAGATATTTATAAGGTTGACATTACCCACATTAACATGCCAATGCAGCCCCACTGTGGTTTCTGGGTGCCAGGTTTAATATACAGTAAACCTTGTGTGTTTAGTCACACAGTTCACTCCATCGTATCTCCCTCGTGAGGACAATATAGAGGGAATCACAGGGCTGGGAGGAACCTGGAGGGATTAACTAATCCATCCCCATGCCTTCAGGCAGGACCAAAAGGAAAGTCCTACATTAACGTTCATACAGGACTGTGTCCCTATTTTGATCGCAAATACTAATTGGTTTTCAGTTTCTATAAATTTTTAAGTGTAAGAGTATAGAATGTTAAAGCTGGAAAGGAAGTTCAGAATTGTCTAGTCTCCTTATCTTATAGAGGAACAAACCAAGACATAGAGACCTGATGTGACTTGTCCAAGGTTACAAAGTTCGTTAGCAAAAAAGCTAGGACTAGAACCAGATTTTCTAACTCCCTATCTAGCATTTTTATACGTATAATATACACAGTGCATATACACACATATATACATATATGTATATTTGCATACGTATGTGTTCACACGTAAACCTAGAGTTATCTACTGATCATTCAGTTAAAGCTTATTGGGCCTCTGCTATGTAATTAGCATTGTGCTACTAACTAAGGTGGGAGGTGGGTACAAAACAAGGGAAAAGAACAGACTCTGGATATTAGGGAAATTTCACTCTTGTTGGGGAAATATGAGATATGAGACAGCAGGTGATAAAGTGTCATAGAGAATAAAGGCATTCCCCTAGTCAGGAAAGCCAGCAGCTAGTTGCCAATAGCCCAAAGGAGGACATTAACCTTTCTTGAACTCTGAAATTGTCTGAAGACAGCAAATAAACGAAGGCAGAGAGTCCAGGTTTGGGGGTTGAGCTGTGTGTTATGGAGGGAGGAAGAACAATAGAGCCAGATGAAACTTCTTTGTGGCCGAGCAATACAGCTCTAGAGATACTGTTTCCTGGGTGGTTCTCTCTTTCTCTCTTTCTCTCTCTCTCTCTCTCTCTCTCTCTCTCTGTCTCTCTCTCTCTCCACGCATCTGTATATATGTATATTCACACATAATATACCCAATAAATGTGCATACATATACATGTGTACATGCACACATATATGTACCCATACACATATATATGTTCTAGAATTCTCTTGTGTATATCTCTGACAGAAGTCATACTGGGCTGTGCTATAAGTTAGTTATTTGACGTTTTAGCCTAAGAATATACCAGTGGAGTTGAGCAGTTTTGTAAAGTCAACAATGACTGTTACATTCTCTACTAGACCATCTGAGCCCTTCACTTTTTTCTTAGGTATGTTTTTGTATGAGATGTTGAGGTACTCTAACATGATACTTGTGGTTCAGCATTAATAAAAAGGACCAGTAGCACAGATGGCCCAGAAGAGTAGACAAAGAGGTTGTTCTTATTGACTTTCTATCCAGCAAGCAATTATCTATTGCATTCCCATTAAGTTACTGTGCTAGGCTTGGTGTCAGCTCTACAGATAAATAAGACATGATCTCTGCCCTCATCAAACTAACAGACTAGCAGGCAGCTGGGTGGTTCAGTGGTTAGAGTACTGGGCTTGGAGTCAGGAGGATCTGAGCTCACATTCTGTTCCAGACACTTGCTGGTTTTGTGACTCTGGATTACATTTAACCTCTCTCAGCCTCAGTTTCTTATTTGTAAAATGAGAGGGTTGGACTCCATGACCTCTCAAGTCCCATCCAGCTCTAAATCTATGCTCCTGTGGTCACAGGGGAGATAACAAAGAGACATTGGAAGCAAACATGGAAAAACTAGAAGGAAAAAGGTACAAACAGAAAGGATTATTGGATTTCAGGAAAGGAAAGGGACATAATTAATTTTGGGAAATAAACATTTACTTTGGGGGTTTTTGTGCCTGTATCTGGAGATGGATGTTCTTGGAAACACCCATCTGGAAAAGATCCCAAATTTGTCATGTCTCTCACCAATTCCACTGCTGAGAACGGGTAGCATCTCCCTACAGATAAACACAAATTACTAGTCAAAGCATAACAAACCTTTCTACACAAGGTTTTGGGTTTACAACCTTCCCCTCGTGAGGTAATATGGTAATAATGATTAATAATAATAGTAATAGTAAGGCTAACTAGTATTTATGTAGCTCTTTTTGGTTTGCTAAGTGCTTTACAAATATTTACAAATATCCCATTGTGTTTTCACAACCACCCAAGGAGGTAAGTACTGTTATTATCCCTCTTTTACAGATGAGAAAATTGAAGCACAGAGAGGTTAATTGACTTGTCACATAGCTAATAAGTATCTGAGGCTAGATTAGAACTCAGAGCTTCCTGACGGCAAGCCCAGTGTGCCCATTCCAGGATGCTACTCAGCTGCCTACTAGTTTTTAGTTTGATGAGAGCAGAGATTGTCTTGTACATTTATACTGTTGATACCAAGCCTACCTTAACACATAATGGGAATGCAATAAATACTTGTTAGGTAAATAAATAACAATTCAGTATAATTGTTGGGTTTAGTAAGCTCTCTCTGTCTGCTCCTTTCTAGTTACTATTGGACCAAAATAAATACAGATCTTTTTTTAAATAATTTTTTTTATGTTAACAAAGGTCTCAATTAAGCCAAGTAAATGGCAAGAACAGTTAGCGGCTTTGAAATCAGTATTTACTTAGAATCTCCTGTCAACAGCAGGTGGAGGCAGTGTTTGCGTGTATTGCGGTTTCTGGTTGTGTCATTTTCCACGTGCGCCTAAGAGGACACGCATGACCAAAAGCCCCAGCCCCAGCTTTTTTTTTTTTCATCGCGACAATACCCTTTGATCTGAAGTTGCACACTTCCTGTCTGCCTTGTCATCACGGGCTGTTATGTGTCTTTCTTGCATTTGCTGAAAAAGACTTCATCCTCTGGTTCCCTGAAGTTGTCTAACTTTTGTTTTCCAGAATTCCTAAGTGAAAGAATAGGGCAGAGATGAAATGCCGTCTGTCTACCCCTGCCGTGGAAAGAAGAATAAAATCTCATCCTGTGGTTTTCCCATTTTGCTTTTTTGTAAGCAGCATCCTTTCTTCATGGGTCAGTGAGAAGGGGTTTGTTTGCAAAGAGGAGAAGTCTAACACCTTTTTCTTAACTGGAGTGTCCTGGTACTTGAATATGTAAAAATTCCTACTCTGGGTTCTCAGTTCCTCCTCTCCATTGCTATAATGTGCAAGTCTATCGGGAGCAAACACCTGGTCATGCAGCCTGGTTGTGTAGCCCGATCTCCTCTCCCTAGGAATAGTCACATGGTTTGTGGTTCCCATGGTATTAACTGCCAACCTGGCTCAAGGTGAAAAATCCCCTTTATGGACAGGTCTAGTTATTTCTCTTTCTGTTTATAGATTGACAAGCAGGGTGGTAAAAAAAAAGTGGAGAGTAGGAAAAAGACCTCTGATCTTCTAGTGAACTCCCGCTCATCTACTGTCAACTTGAAATTAAAAACAAATATTTTATCCCCCCCCCCCCCGGCTGCATTTCAGGTGCTTTATTTGGCATCACTAAGAAATTAGGCAGTGTGTAATACAAGTGTTTGGAGACAAATCATCCTTAATTAATGGATACCATCGTAGAGGTCATAGATGTCAAGGCTCTATCCTGGCATGGATGCCCTTATATATTTTCTCTTGGTTGAGACGTTAGTGAAGCCATTTGGTCTATACCCACTTTTGAGTAATACAGGGCAAAAACCTCATGGAGCTGATATTTGTATTTGCTAATTATATCATGTTGAATGGAAACTGCTATACTATGGAGTCAACTTAATTTCTGTACTGTTGTCATGTATCACAAAGATTCTTGGATTATGAAAAAAGAATTAATCCTTTAGGATCTGCTTGATTATACACTGGTTTTGGAAACTCAGGAATGGGGCCTATGTCTCATCTTTCCTAAGACTCCTTTTAAAAATTTCATTTTGTTGTGCCCCCTTAGAAGCCATAATGTGCCAGGGCAGCCTGAACAAGAGACCATTGGAATTAATGTTGATAGTATTAACTACTGCTGATTACTAGGGTCTCATTTTGTTCTCCAGTTTGGGGGGTGGGGTTACCTAGAAAGGAAGCTTAGGTAAAATAATGTAAGAAGACTGAAAGCTTTATTGAGAGATGACAAAGGCAACAAAGAAAGATTAGATACCTAATACAGACAACCTTTAGGCAAAGTTACCATAAAAAAACCTAGAAATAATTAATTGGTAAAAATGTCTGACCAAGTTAGCCCTTAATAGGGTAGTAGCAATCAGGTACAGTGATTAATGGAAAGTGTCATTTTCAATTTTGTCATTTAGTGGGCATCCATTTTCCATACCCTTTAGGGCTATTATAGATTGCACCCAAAGGAACAAGTTTGCTGCCTTCGGGGATCTTAGGAAGGCCTCCTGCTAGACAATTAGATATCTCCATCTGCATTTTTTTTCCTTTGGGTACCTACTTTCCTTCTATGTCTGCCTTCTGGAATCTCTGACCTTTTGCCCCTGCTTTGATCTTATGTATCTTCCTTAACCCTCCTCTCTCTATTCCTTCCCCTCACTCTGTCATCCCCCCTTCTGCAGAATATATGCTTCACTAGAACAGAAATAAAGGTCTTATAATTGAGACATCAAATTTTCTGAGGCTGACTATACCTACCACTGAAGGTGATGTTCTGGTCACATGATGGATGTTTTCAGGCTCTGAGATCTCTTCTCCAAATAGCAATGGATCAGAAAAATGTATTTATTTGGAGACTTTGCACTGCATTCAGGTGAGTGAGGGCAGTCCTCAGCCTTTTAGTCTAATTATGACTACAGTGAGTTTACCAAAGAATTGTTGAGACTAGCTTGATCAATAATACTTTTGATTGAAATCATTAATGTTGGTCTGTGTGAATTGTCATGCTAGGAAAACAATTCTAGTTTCTTGGTCTATCTGAATCATGCAGACAGAGGGTTGGCTCAACAGGATGTTGAAGCTGGAATGGTTTCAAAATGGTTCCCCTGTAAAGCAGGTGGATGTGGTCTTGCTACAGTGAATTGAAGCCAAAGTTGGCCCATTACTTTAACCCATTTCTGAGGTGTCACCTACATTACCATGAAATATAAATTATTATTTCCAATGAAGGTGGAATTGGCTCAAGTCTTAAAAAGTAATACTTATGAATATTTAAGAAAAAGTTAGCCTGGGTTTTATTGAAGTATCAGATACTTTCAATGAATATTAATGAAGGTGACAAGTCTAAAAAGAGATACTGGGTTATAATACCAGTGAACCAAAGTTTAAAAAGATAAGTTTTAACAGAAATGATTATAATAATTGATGCTAATATAATATTTTTTACATGTTCCAAATTTTTAAGATAGGAGAAATTCCTTTGGAATTCAAGGTCAGCAAGATTATACATTTAAATGCCAGCTCAGCTACAACTGCACCATTACCAACTTTCACTAAGTATTGAAAAATCTATGTTGGGTGGATTTCGATTTCCCAATTTTGCTCTTTTTAAGAGAGGAAAAGTTTAAAAGGGGAATACATCACCCAAGCTGGTATTTAAACTCATAATCATGATGACCAGCATAACATTTAAGATACAAGCTGCTGGAAGTAATTGATTATCTCATGTATAATCAATCTTATTAACATATGGCAGAGATTCCAGGCAAAAAAATGAGATTCAGCATAAATCCACTGATCTGAAAGTACAACAAAGTACACAATCAAGTAATTTAACAGGCGCCATGCTATGAATAGCTCCCTGCCTTTTCTTTTTTTTAGCTTTATTATTTTTTATTTTTATATCATCTTCATTTCCAAATGATTTTTCCCCTACCCAGAGAACCATTCCTTTCTTAACAACAACTGAAAAAGAGAGGAGCGTAACAATTGAGCCTAACAATAGGTGTAATGCTCCATATATATAGTCTTCTACCTTTGCAAAGAAGGGAAGGAGGTATGCTTTTTCAAACTCTTTTGGGGAAGGGCAGGCTTGATCATTATAGTTCTAGAGTATTCAGGTTTTT
Source organism: Vombatus ursinus (assembly GCF_900497805.2). Classification (NCBI taxonomy): domain Eukaryota; kingdom Metazoa; phylum Chordata; class Mammalia; order Diprotodontia; family Vombatidae; genus Vombatus; species Vombatus ursinus. The sequence continues at coordinate 51,083,449 of NW_020948983.1, read as the reverse complement.
TCTTGACATTCTTTAAATTTTCATGTTTCATAGTCATTGTTTCCTGTTTGTGCTTACTTTATTCTTCCTCACTTCATGTGAATCTTTCCACGCTTCTTCTGTATACTTCAGAATTATTGTGTCTTATGCCCAGTAATATTTCATTGCATTCACACATCATAATTTATCAGTTTCCTAATCAGTGCTTTCCTTTCTTTCTATCAGCACTTTCTTATCTCTCACCCTCTTCCGGGGGTGGGTTTGGGGTGGTGAACCTTCAGCTTCAAGGTCACATGTGACCCTCTAGGTCCTCAAATGCAGCCCTTTGACTGAATCCAAACTTCATAGAACAAATCCTCTTATTAAAAGGATTTGTTCTGTAAAACTTAGACTCAGTCAAAAGGCCGCATCCAAGGACCTAGAAGGCCAGGTGTGGCCTCGAGGCTGTAAGGTTTTCCATCCCTGTGACCTAAACTATCATGGAAAGCACAGTCATTTTTCCTACTTGGAAGCTCTTAATCACTATTTAAGATGATGGGAACAGGGGCTGCTAGATGGTGCAGTGGATAGAGAGCTGGCCCTGGAGTCAGGAGGGACCTGAGTTCAAATGCGGCCTCAGACACATAACACTTACTACCTGTGTGACTCTGGGCAAGTCACTTAACCCCAATTGCCTCACAAAAATTTAAAAAAAATTAAAAAATGATGGGAATGGTGACTGCTTACTTTTAAAATACTGAATACATTCATATTAATTTACATTTTGATGGCCAGGTAGGTCCTTTGTTGGCTGTTCTTTGCCATTATCACCTGTGTTAATGAATTAAATTGCTTGAAGATCTGTTTGTCCATTATTGGAAATAGAGACCTTTTCTCTGTTATTTCTTGAGTGATGCAACAGGGGGAGCCTTAGAGCTACACTTTCAGTCAAGTCAAGTCAATAAGCCTTAATCAAATGGAGGCCAGGCACTGTGCTAAGTGCTGGGGTTACAAAGAAAGGGAAAAAAAAATAGCCACAGCTCTCAACAAGCTCATAGTCTCATGGAGGAGACATCATGTAAACTACCACATACAAACAAGATACATACAGGATAAATTGGAGATAATAGAAAGAAGGCACAAACTTTAAGAGGAATCAGGAAAGGTCTGTAGTAGAAGGTGGGATTTTAACTGGGACTTGAAGAAAGCCACAGAAGCCAAGAGACAAGAGTTTCATTAGCCAAGCTAGGAATCAGCTGCCATTAGCAATTGCCACTCTTCTTATCCAACTGGCCCATGCTGATTCCTTCGCTCCTCCTCCCTTGCCCACCAACAAACACAGACTAGCTAACCTGATGGCCAGGGGTCTATTTGTTGTTATTGTTAGATTGTTTCAGTCTTGTCCAACTCTTCATGACCCAATTTGCAGTTTTCTTGGAAAAGATACTGGTGTGGTTTGCCATTTCATTCTCTAGCTCATTTTATGGATGAGGAACTGAGGCAGGCAGGTTTAAGTGACTTGCCCAGGGTCACACAGCTAGTAAGTGGCTGAGATTAGATTTGAACTCAGTTCTTCCTGACTCGAGGCACAGTGCTCTATTCACTGTGCTACCTAGCTGCCCCCCCATCTATACTCTTCCTCTGAAAGCCTAGACAGGCTATATGAACACAAGGGGTGGGTACCCTGAACAGGTGAATCCTGAGGGTTGTATACAGATTTAAACAATAGGAGTCATGTCCCAGAATATAAAAGGCAGGAGATATATATATATCTGCTGGAATTTCTTTCTTTTGCAACCACACAGAATTTACTCTCAAATAACTTCTCACTTGGTGTAAGACAGGTATTCACATCACCTGCATCAGAGATATCTCAGACTTTTTTTTTAAAGAGTTCAAGTTACTTGCCTCCAGCAAGTAGCAAGTAGCAAGAAACTACTCAGGTGTATTCTCTAAGTGATTATCCTGCATCCCCCCCCCCCCACCACACACACACTCTTTAACTCCCACTGTTTATGATCCTATAATGGATGTGGCTTTTGTTGGGTACACTTGGAATTGTTTATTTGTTTCAAACACTATTTTCTTAAGTGACTCACCCCGCTACTCCTTTTATTTCCTAATACAATGAGATCATTGCTTTCTATTAAAACAAGGCTGCCAGGAGGTACAGTACAATAGGAAGACCTGAATTTAAATCCAGCCTCAGACACTTGCTAGCTATGCGACCTTGGGCAAGTCATTTAACTTCTTTTGTCCTCAGTTTCCCTATCTATAACATGGAAATAATAATGGCACCTGCCTCTTAGAGTAGTTGTGAGGGTCAAAGGAGGTAAGTACAAACAGTTTGCAAGGTTTAAACCTCTATATAAAGGCTAGCTAATATAGAGGATCCAGTTAAATTATATTCAATAAGCATTTATTAATAACAACATTGTGTTAGACTCCATGTCTCTAAAGATAAAGCACCCCATTATACAGGCAGTGCATCTCAGTAGTTTCACCTCCAGAGAAGGTGATCAGCAAATCTTACAGATGTGACACACCAGCTCTTTCCCCTGGGTATCAGAGAATATATCTCTAGGGCAGGGGTGGGGAACCTGCAACCTTGAGGCCACACGGGGCCCTCTGGGGAGATTTGTTCTGTGAAGTTTGGATTCAGTCAAAGGGCCACATTTGAAGACCTAGAGGGCCACATGTGGCTGAGGCCACAGTTTCACCACCCCTGCTCTAAGGAACTCAGATCCCACCCAAAGGGAATGACATGCATGTAGGGTTCATGGCCAGGGTCTTGACACCAGTGAGCTGCTGATGATTAGACCAACCACTCTGCTGTGGCAGCTGAATAGGGTTTAGAATACGACAGAGATATGATGTGTGGAAATGAGTGTTCTTTGTCCCCATACAGGATTCACTTGGCTTAATAGAATCCCTAGGAAGAGTGTCTACATGTATGTACCCCATGGGGAGAGTGGCAACTGGAGACTGCCACTGGTTGTCTCAGGCACCTAGGTGGTGCAGTGGATAGAGTACCTGGCATGGAGTCAGGAAGATTCATAGTCATAAGTCAGACACTTATCAGCTGTGTGACTCTGGGCAAGTCACTAAACCCTGTTTTCTTTAGTTCCTCATCTATACAATGAGCTGGAGAAGGAAATGGTAAACCACCCTAGCATCTTTGCCAGGAAAACCCCAAAATGGGGTCATGAAAAGTCAGACACAACTGGAAAAACACCTCAACAAAACTGAATGGCAAATCACTCCAGTATCTTTGCCAAGAAAACCCCAAAATGGAGTCACGAAGAGTCAGACAGGCCTGAAAAACAACCCAACAAAAACTGTTATCTCACTGGGGTTGCAAGATACTAGCAGGACAGGAACTGGGACACTAGTTTTTACCTGATGATATAAAGTTACTCTGCCTGACCTGAGGTATTCCCTGTCCCATAGGGCAGAATCACAGATTCCCAAAATTACAATGGTAGTAAAGGCCCAAAGTCTCTGATAGGGGTCTAGAATTATTGTTATTCTTTTCTCCAATGTTGTCTTTCATTCTTGTTAACTTTAATTTCTCTTTATTATCTAATTGCCAACACCAACCATCTCTTTGCTATCTGGCTTGTTATTCTGTCTGGCCCAATAGGTCTCTTGCCTTGGGTGATTTAAGCCCCTCAGCTTTGGGACACCCCTATGGGGTCATTCTCCTTGATTAGTGAATCTGGCAGGGCATATGCACAAGGCATGTTATATCCAGCCAGCCCCAGACCTGAGATCATATTTTCTGTCCCTTCCCAGCCATCTCCTTAACATTGGCTCTACTATCCTCCCCCACCCTCCCCTTGACTTTCTACCTCTTGATTTGGGAATGGTAATTGAATCAATACTATTATGGCTTCTGGAAAAAGGATAGATCAGTTGACTCACTGGTGGTTCTATTTATCATCTCTAGGACCCTCCTAGACTTCCCAAAACACCCTTTCTTGGATAGCTACTTTCTGAAATGTGTTGTTTCACCCTATTAGAATACAAACTCATTGAGGGTAGAGATCCCTAGTGCTTAGCATAGTGCTTGACATATTGCAAGCATTTCATATTCTTTTTTCATATATTCATTCTTTGTATTTCTTTTGAGCTCCAAACCTAGGCCAGGTTTGTCCTGAGGCATGCCCAGCTATTTGTCCCACTAAGGCATAAATGGCAAGTGGAACTGGGATATAAGGGAAGAAGACTAGGAGAGCCAGATATTGATCAAAGCTAAGATTAAGGACTTTATAGTTGCTTGAGGTCCAGAATAACTCAGGGGTCAGGAAGTCAAGAAAGTCTCCAGGTTGTCTGTGGCTGTCAGTGGTAATAAGAGTGAGGTCAAGGCTCTAATGAGCCAGCTAAGATTTGAAAGGAGAGATGAGTTCCAGAGAGGTCAGGATAGGCAAGAAACCCGGAATCCCTGCGGTCAGGTAAGAGCAGCACTATGAGCATGAGCGGGAGTCAGATCCACAAGCAATGAATTTATTTTCTACCTGTTCTGCTTACTTGAATATTTTAAGGACTTCTGATTTAATCTCAGTGGGTACTCAGCATTTATGAAATAGCTATTTTGTATAGGATCTTGGGTCAGAATGTGAGTGGACCTAGGATAATAGCAAGTGGGAGGGCAAAGTCACTGCAATTGATGGGAAAGATGAGGAATCTGTAATTATAACAGAATTCTGACAAAGTGGCTCAGGGGCTGGCTCAGGGGAAGGAAGCTGTGGCAGCAGGTAGATTATAACTGTTTTCTTGCACATATAGGAAGGCATCTTAGGCTTACCATGAGTTCAGGTCTATTGTACTACTCTCTGGATTGATTTTCAATCTGTCTTTTAGGTCTAATTAAAGATACCCTTCAGTTGCTGTAGCTTTTCTTGTTTTCAGTAATAATAGCTAATATTTACATAGCACTTTCAGATTTGCAAACCACTTCACATATATTACCTCGTTTGATCCTTTTTTTGTTGGCCTTATTTATTTCTTTTTTTCCCCTTTATTTTTTTTAAATTTTATTATGTATGTAAATAAAACAAGCATTTCCATAACATAGTAGTATAGAAAAAAGATGCTTGTACATGAAACTGCAAATCTATTATGTACAATTTGCTATTCCTTTTAAATATATAATAAAGTTGTCATGTAACTTTCTTTTTTCCCTCTTTTTTCTTCTCTCCCACATTCCCCTTTCCACCATACTTCCGACCCCCAGCCCTAGAGGTAGCTACCATTAGGAACAAATAAGTATATATGTGTAAAACCATTTTATACACACTTCCATTTATTTATTTCTTGAAACTGGCTTTGTGTTGGTAGAAAATATGGGGAAAATGGCCAACATCTCAGCTTATTGGAAAATGAGAACAAGACCACCGTCTGCCTTGGCTTGCTACATACAGCAAACAAAAACTTGACTTTATCCTAATGGATCAGCTTGGCTCATGCATGCTAGGACAATCGATTGGTCAATAACTCTGCAAGGATTTATTAAGCACCTACTACATACCAGGCATCAAAGTGTTTGGGATATAAGACAAAAATGAAATAGTCCCTGCCCTTACAGGCTATGGAGGAAAAAAAATTTACACATGTAAGTATATATGAGGTAGCATAGTTGGTAGAGTGTTGTACTTAGAATATGGAAGACCTGTGAGCAAATCCTGCCACAGATGCTTCCCAACTGTGTAACAGTGGCGGGAAGTCACTTAACCTCTTTGTATATCAGTTTCCTCATATGTAAATGAATAGGCAGATTCAATGGTTTTCAAGGTCCTTCCCAACTTTAAATAGATAGGACCCTACAAGTATATAGCATCTATAGGTATATAGCTCTATCTGTAACTATATACTTATAGTATAAGTCCCATAAGGATATAGGACTTATAGAATCCTTTGAGTATATAGAAAATATTATTGGGGAGTGGAGGACATGGGTAGTTGAGAGGGTCATGAAGGATTTGGGGTAGAAGGTGGTTTCTGAGATGAATTTTGAACAGAACAAAAGGTGGCAGCCAAGAGGGAGGTGCATTCCAGGCATGAGTTGCATGCATCTACAAGCTGGGCCACAGTTTGTCTCTATCAGCTCAAAGTCACTGAGGAGTCCTGTCATATGGACGAAGCATGTTTCCAATTGTTCTACCTTAGCATCCTTCCCCAGTTGTTTTCTCTTTAGCAATGGAAATGTTATGGAAAACTGCAAGAAGCCTTTGGGTAATGCTGTATATCACAGTCTCTGTAACCTTCCTAACCTCTACTGCAGCATGTAAAAAACTCATTGCTATTTATAATATATGTTCAGAGCCAGATATTTAAATGTGAGACTCTCCGGCAAGGCAGTTATGAGGGTGTTTCTCAGACTCCCAGAGAGCTGTGAGTCTGTCACCCTCTAAGAGGTCATGCGGAGAGGGGGGAGGGCAGGGAGACTAAAGAATCATGTGAAGATGCCGGAAGAGGGGACAGTCTTGGCCCTGAGGGATTATAAATAGTGAAAAGACATGATTAACTAAGATTCTGAATGGATATTTAGGGATCTAAGACACAGTGATGGGAGGAGGCAGCTTTATTTCTATCTTATGAGGAGGTACGTCTCTATAAATTTCCACACTGAAAAATTGATTTCTTTTTCTTTTTCTCTACCAATTTTCAATTGGTATTTGCAGAATGTGTGCATTTAAATCAGGTGATAAAGTCCTAGAAGGAAGGAATTATTGATGCATTTGGAAACTCTTTACATGTTTTGTATACTTTCTATATCCTTAGTGTTTCTGAGGATAAGTGATTTCACTGGCTTAGATGTAGTCCCAGAAAAAAGCAAATTATAACCCTCCTTGCCACCTAAGATGGTCTAATGAGTTTTGTGGCCAAAGTCGGTATCTTTGGGCTATCCCTCTAGTGATTAGCCTCTTGAAGTGCATCTAGAATGTTGTTGTTCAGCTGTTTTTCAGTTGTGTCCTACTCTTCATGACCCTATTTGGGGTTTTCTTGGCAAAGATACAGGAGTGGTTTGCGTTTTCTTCTCCAGCTCATTTTACAGATGAGGAAACTGAGGCAAATAGGGTTAAGTGACTTGCCCAGGGTCACATAGCTAGTAAGTGTCTGAGGTTGGATTTAAACTCAAAAGATGCATTTTTCTGATTCCCAGCCCAGTGCTCTATCCATTACGTCACCTCTCAGACAACTGATACATGGTCTCTTATTGGGTCTGTACTCAAAGTCTTTCTACTTTGGTAGGATCTACTAAAGCATGTAGTCCATTGGCATAACCTTCAATTACTCAGAGTTCTTTCCATTAAGATATTAGAGCAGGACTTTGGAGCAGTGGAGAATTATCTAATTAGGGTAGTGATGATGCAACCCTACTGTTCTTGAACACCAAAATGTGAGTACACCACAAGTGAAAGCCGTGCATATTACAACAGCAGCAGCAGCAGCAATAACTATGGGGAAACAAAGGGACTGCATGAAATATGTAAAGCTTTCCACTGGGTGGAAAGATAGAATAAAATAAAGGGAAACTAGTTTGCAGGTATCACCACAAGAAATTTTTTGGTAAGTTCTTAAAAGAAAGAACAACAGATTGAAATTTAATGCTGTGACCCATAATTCTTTTCTCTTGGCTGAGAAAAAGTTTCTTCCAAGGATCAAATGAGTCTTTGAGAGTTAAGACCAAGACAAAGGGTCTAGGTTTACCACACATTTTATTGCTTCTGCATTAATTCATGGGCATGCGAAGGGAGGTATTTTTAAACATTTTTTTATGTGTACCATGACAGGAAGCATGATACAGTGGATAGAGAGCCGGCCGAGAGGCCAGGAAGACCTGGATTCAAATACTGGCTCTCATAAACACTGGCTAGGTGACCCTGAACAAATCTCTTAACCTCTCAGTCAACTCTCTAAGACTATAGTTGCATAGAAGATATCCGCCTGCATTGGTAGAGGGAATTCCTCAACTGGAACTCCCAATGAAATTACGTTTAGTTCCTATTTTATATGTGTGCATTTTAAAAAAAAATGTAATTGACTATAGTAATGGACAACATTTAGGGACAACTTTAAAGTTTGCATTTTACATATGTTAATCTCATTTGGGTCCAAGAAAAACCTAGGGAAATAGGTAATCATTGCCAGTTTGCAGAAAAAAAAAACTGAGGTCCAGCAAAGTTAAAAGGCTTGGTCATAAGTATGTGGCTAATTAATGTCAGAAGTATGATTGTAAGTTGGGTGTTCCCAACTTGAAGTCTAGCACTGAATTATAACTATATGTTAGTAGAAAAGGAACAACTTGTTATAAATGTGGGAATCATTTCAGAGTTAGCTATCTATATTCATTTAGATTATCAACTGGTTAGATCCAAGGTAAAAATTAATAGCAAATTTGAAAAAAAGGATAAAGAGAAATCACTGCATGCAATTAGCCTCACATTGTGTAATTAGCATTGCATTAGCCCCAACCTATCCTATTTTAAAAAGCTATTTGAATCTGAAGTATGGCAAATGAATGAAAGATATTGTTACTTTTTAAAAGATAAGTGTAACCAATACAATACAATTGCTACAATGAGGAGAATGAAATAACCCAGGTATCATGTCAGCCAGTAAATGCTTGATCACATTTTCACGTCTCCAAATGGCAGTCCAGGGCAGTACCAGTTAAGAATATAAGCTCATTTGTGAAACATTACAGAGAAAGATAATTGGAAATTACAAGTACATCAGCTCAAAAAGCAACAAAACACAATGGAGGGGAAAATGAGCAAGCAGAAAGTTTGGCACGAGAACCAGGTCAATTTGATTATCCCCAAAGTATTTCTAGAGGAACCTACAAGCAAGATAACGAAAAAATATGAAATGGAACATTTCTACCAGTGTTTCTCTAGGAGTCTCACCAATGATGATAAGGCATCGACAATAATTAGAGTCTAGTATCATTTACCACCAGTAGAATCTAAGTCAATGCCTTATGTGATTTATGAGAAGGTAGAAATGTCATTCAAGAAAATGAAGACAGAAAGAACAGATGTACCTCGCCAAAAATATACAGAGAAAATCTGTACTGTAGGTGACAAGATTTTAAAGGTTTTGATTTTTAAGACTTTTTGGAGGGGAAGATTTCAAAAGAATGGGAAAAATAGATGATATTATTACATCCCCAAAAGGTAACCAAGAACACACCAATGATTACTAACCTGTATGCCTATATTATCATCTCTGTAACATCTTTATGAGAATGTGAGTATCAAGGGTGACTTTGAGAATATGAGAAGGGAAGTAAGCCAGTCTTTACAGAAACATCTATATTTCTAGAGTCCATATTTCTAGACCATATTTCTAGAGTCACACAATTGATTCAGAAATATAAAGCATAAAGTATAACATCACCAATGGATTTATTTTCTGTATTCTTACCAAAGAAGAGAAAATGAAGTCACAAAGGCTGTCTTCCAAGGTTTCATCTGTGCATGCTAAGATCACGTGAGTCTTTGACAACTATGTTCAGTGATCTTTTGATTATTAATATCTATCAACATAAAAAAAGAAATAATATTGAGATACGTGTCCCAGTTTCTTTGAAGATGCTCTGTGCAAAGTCCAAATGGAAGAGGGCTCTCCTATAGGTGTGAGGTTCTCTAGGTAATACTATATGCAGATGATATTGTACTGATTGTATGGAGCCCCAGAAAACTATAATAGTCTTTCTCAATGAGCATCATGACTTCTCTGAAAAGATTAGTCTAGTAATTCACATAAGGAAAACTAAGTGGATGCAGAAGGCACATTTTTACCGATTATGAAATGGAAGTAGATGAGCCACCCATTGAGTAAGTCCATCAGTACAATATTTTATATAGTAATTGCAGATGGACAATGAGCTGAGCCAATTGAGGAGAAGGAAAAGAGTGATGGGATGTTATTTGAGAAATCATGTAGTGCTTTCACTGATTCCAAACTATTCCTTGTTACCAAAGCCTCTCCTTTTAATGGTAGTATTCTTCTTGGGGTGCTATATGGCTATCATGGAACAACATCTCTGAAGCACAATTGCAATTGATCCAGAGGTCAATGAAGGTAATGTGGTGCACAGAAGTAGGTTACAAGGTATTGCCAACAATTATTTGCACACAAAGAAAGAAATAAAGGTCTATGTGGAAGGCAATGAATCCCAAACTTAATGAAACAATGCACCTTGACTCTTTTTTTAAGCTGACATTTTTTCCTCCAAACTTTCATAAAACAACCTACCAGTATATTAGAATGTACTTTACATTGTAATAATTTTTACTTCTACACAAGATTAATTTTGGGCTTACCAATTTCATGTTCAAATAAAGCAAGGAAGGTGATACCATACCTCATCTGTGTTATGACGGTGACAGTAGCATAATACACCCATGTTATGATTTAATATGTACCAATTCCAATTTGAACATAACTTATTAAGTAATCATTCCATGATATTTACTGTCAGTGAAGTGAATTTACTTTGGTAGTCATACTTTTGTTGACTTTGAACTTTGTTTTCACTGGAAAAATTGGTATATCTATGTGACAGTTACCCTTGAAAGTAGCCAATAATTTTGAATCTGTCCCTCGATGAAGGCCCCCCAACTCCAGAGAGCATGCCTAATAGTTTAGGAAAAACACTTGTATGTACGATTAAAAAAAGGTGGTGGTCTAATTCCCAAGTGTTGTACTGGTAGTCACTAAATGTTGAAAGATGCAGAAGAAAACCTGCAGTTCTGTGGAGACTTTATTGATAGACTTAAGAGTTATCCAATATGAAATGGCATGGAAGGGTTGCTATCTGTAACACTGGAAGCATTCCCTAATGAAACCAAAGATCTTCTTTCTCTTAATGAACAATAACTTTATTTTAAAATTTTTAAATAAATAATTATTATTATTTTTACTAGCTCAAGGGCTCTATTCTTGGTCCTGTCCTCTTCAAGGTTTTTTATTTGTTTTTTTTAATTCTGAACTTAAATACCAAATAAAACATGCTTCCATATGAATGGTAGAAGAGAAAGAAAATTGTATTTGAAGTTGTAAATCTTTATTATATTCAACTTGCTTTCTAAATATAAAATAAAGTCAGTATGTAATGTTCAAAGCCATCCTACTTGTATGTGATTTTTCTGTTCTCTTTTACACATTAAAAAATGCTTCAGTGATACTCTTTTCTTTCTCTTCTTTTTCTTTCTATTTTTAGCAACCTTATTCCTGACCTTTTCCTTCTCCCATCTTCCCTTACACGTTGAAAAACGAAACAAAACAAAGTTCTCATAGCAAATACACATAGTAAAGCAAATCAAATTTCCACATTGGTCATATATAAAACTACAAGTCTTTTTCTACAACTTAATGGGCAATACTCTTAATTGTTGGTTACTGTCAAATTCTCTATAATGCTATAACATTTTTTCTTGAATGGATCTTTTTGGAGTGGTTTGCATTTTTGCATGAAAAATAAATTGCCTTGTTCTCTTTTTGAGATGTATGTTGAACATAATCTGCCTTTTACTCTAAGTGGCCCAGTGGATAGAGAGCCAGGTCTCAGATACTTACTAGCTGTGTCACCCTGGACAAGTCACTTAACCCTCTTTGCCTCAGTTTCCTCATCTGTAAAATGAGCTGGAGAAGAAAATGGCAAACCACCGTAGTATTTTTGCTGAGAAAACCCCAAATGGGGTCATGATGAGTCGGACACAACTGAAAACAAAACAGCAACAACTTTTTATTTTCCATAAGCAGTAGGAGTAGAAGTGACACTCATTTTCCATCTTCAGGCCTTTTTTTAAATCAATAAATCTGCTAAAATTGAGAAGTAACTGCCAGAAGACCAGAAGGTACACAGTATAAGGAAGTTTCGAAAAGTAGGAGAACAAGTGAGAACAATTAACATCCGTGTAACTCCAGGAACAGGACCATAATTCTGTGATCAAGCTAGCTACAATTGAATAATAGAAATAAACGTAGGCCAGGAACTCAGTGGGTCAACTTTCAATCAGAGCTTTATAGTCTTTGAAGTATTTCTGAGTGACAAAAACCCTCAGAGTAGTTATTGAAATTCCCATTTATTCAACAGTGGAAAAGACCAACTAGTTATATTTTGTAGTTTGAGTGATATTAAATATACTTCAAAGCATAATGGGTATGCATCTTCTGGACTATCACGTGTAAGAGAGATTAACTCTGATGGCTTGTGGGCTTTGTTTTTATTCTTTCAGGATGACCGTAATGTGAAAGTCCATATGTGGAAACTGGACCTTTTTCAAACTGACAAATTAGTGTCTCCATAAGTACAGGCAAAAATTTGATTCACTACTTAAAACCAATGAAATTAATTAAAACCAAAAAAAATTGAATTAAGCATTATTTATGAATATACTCACTAAGTTAACAATGAGTAAAAAAATCAGAAAATGTATAGATTAAAAATGTATTATGACTTGTTTTTGAACTCTTTTTTTTGTGTTTGCTTGTTTTTGTTTGTTTTGTCAATTAGTTGTGTCCTGCTTTTTGTGACCCCATTTGAGATTTTCTCGGTAAAGATATTAGAACGGTTTGACATTTTCTTCTCTAGCTCATTTTACAAATGAGGAAACTGAGGCTAACAGGGTTAAGTAACTTGCCCAGGGTCACACACCTAGTAAGTGTCTGAGGCTGGATTTGAACTCGGGTTCTCCTGACCTTAGGGCCAGCATTCTAACCACTGTACCACTTACCCACATTCAGGATTTTTTAAAGCCCTGATTTAGATTTTTCTTTCACTAAATTAGGTAGGTTTTGTCAATTTAGAGGCAGGCCATTTCATTTACCAAATGGGCTAGTTTCTACACATAGATTTAACAAATACAACATTTAGCAATTGCCATCGTTCCCACGTAGGGCATAAAGCCTAATACTTATTTGAATCTATGGGCACAATGAGAGGTGTAGTGGATAGAGAGGCAGCCTCAGTGTCAAAGACTCCAACTGAAGTGCTGATTCTGGCAAATAACTTTCTGTGTGACTCTAGACAAGTCACTTAACCTCTGAGTACCCCAAGGGATTCTCTAAGACTATACATTACAGAATAAAACTGGTTTGCTTCAGTGGAGGAAATTTTCAGGATTGCCTTATAATTTTGAGCCAAAAGAACACAAGAAAGCTAGAAACAACCAAATGAGATTGTGAATGGGCAAACAGAGCGAAAAAATCAATCTCCTTGAACTTGGGATAGTTCAGTTAAGGCCTTCCCTCTCCAATGTTATATAACCTGTCTTGTGTATTGTCTTATGCAGTTTATTTGAGATAAAAGGAAAGAAAAGGTTTCACTTAACTTGACTTTTTAGGGACTCTATGGTGTGTCCATTCGCAATGTGGTTGAAAGGAGAGAAATTTACCCAATTACTAGAAGTTATCAGGGTATAAGGCTAATGGGATATTAATTGAGCAGTGAATGCCTAATTAGTAATCACAGAGGGCCTGTGTCTGGTGGCTTATTTTGCGAGAGAACAGGTTGAATACTGAGCTGCAGGAAACAAACAACTCTGTTTTTTTTTTTTTCCGTTCTCTCTTCTTTTACCCCATGTGCTTTGTCCTTCTGAACTCTCCTGGCAAGTAAGTGGTGGCAGAAGAAATGGAAACTGGATTAGCGAAGATTGAGAGGAAATTGAGAGAGAGAAAAAGTCTCCCTTCTTGAGGAAGAAAGGGCGTAATTGATTCTTGGCATTGAAATCTAGAAATGATAATGCCCTGCTAATAACCTATGAGGTCTCTAACATTCATTGAAATCAGAATGTATTTAAATATGTTAAGCTATATCAAATTTCCTGTATGTCTATTATCTTTTTCACCCACCATATCCCTCCCTCTCCTCCCCTTCCAAGAAAAAAAAAAGGAATAAAGCATTTGGAGATCTGGGGTGGAAGAATATTGCCCCAAGGATCAAGAAAAGTTACTGAAGGAGTCTAGATGCCATATTAATTTATCTCACAATAAAAGCAAATTCTTTTCCCTAGGGAAGTTTATTATACAATACTTGCACAAAGGACTAGTCACTGTTTCCTTACGTTTTCCTTTTTTTCTTTCTTTCTTTGTTAAGGCAAGTGCTATAAATCTTCCTGAAAGACCAGGCCTAGTCAGATGTGTGGGCTATGTTAAATCTATATATTAAAAAAAAATACAGCTGGATTTCAGTATATTTCAACCAATTCAGAGAGAAAAGTAAATGTGCAAGGTTGGTGCCACAAAGAAACCCAAATCTCTAGAACTGGGGTCTGAGACACAAAATGTAAGCAGCAAATGTTATAGAACAGAGGTAAAAGACACAATACCAAGCATAACTAATGATAAACTTTTGTCTGAATGTCTGTGACTTATACTTTTTCCCCTCCAACTATTAATTAAAAAAATTATTTTTTATTTCTTCCCCCCCACTTAATAGTATTCTATTTCTTTCCAATTAAATGTGAACATAGTTTTCAACATTCATGTCTATAAGATTTTGAACTCCAAATTTTTTCTCCTTCCCTCCCTTCCCTCCCCACCTCCCCAAGATGGCAAGTAATCTGATATAGGCTATATATATATATACAATCACATTAAACATATTTCTACATTAATGTGACATACTTTTAAAGGATTAAAAAAAACATCTTGTGGACCTGGAATTGCAGGTTTAAACTTACTTTCAGAAGTATAAATTCTGACATAGTGTAACCATTTTTCTAAAGGTACATAGCTTAAAAAAAAAAAACTCATCATTTCCAAGAGTGGAGTATATTGACTAAAGTTGCCTGAACTCAGTCAGTTAATAAGCATTTATTAAACATCTACTATACATCAGGCACTGCACTAAGTATTGGGGATACAAAAAGAGGCAGAAGACAGTCCCTGTCCTCAAGGAGTTTACAATCTAATGGAGGAGACAACAAGCAAAAATATATATACGATGCATGCATTATACAGAATAAACAGGAAATAATCAATATAGAAGAGGCACTAGAATTAAGAGGAGTTGGGAAAGGCTTCCTGTAGAAAGTAGGATTTTGGCTGGGACTTGAAAGAAGCCAGGACAGCCAGGAGGCAGAGATGAGGGAGAAGAGCATTCCAGGCGTGGTAGACAGCCAGTGAAAATGCCTGTAGCTGAAACATGAAATACCTTGTTCATGGAACAGTTCTTGATTCTGGACTGGATATCAAGACATATTGTGAAGTAGAAGTTTGTCTTCATGTCTGGCTCCCCTTTTCTACCCCCTTTCCCTGCCTTAGAAGGTCCTTCCTTCTGGGGATGCATCATTAACCTGCCAAAATTCTCATAGTATCCTGGTAAATGTGTGTATAAGGTTCACGTTTCTCCTGATATAGTTCTAGCCAGTCTTAGGCCATTTGCTAAATTTATTTTTCCCTTCAAGTTTCCAGATGAGTCCTACCACGTCCACAGTTTCTTAGGTCAGGAGTTTTTAACTTGAGGTCTGAGAACTTAGGGGTTTTATATGTATTTTTTTTTTAATAAAATGTATTTCAATATAATTGGTTTCTTTTGTAAAAATGCTTTACTTTAGGCATTGAAAAACATCATCCTGAGGAAGAGTTCAAAGGTTTTATCAAACTGGATGACACAAAAATGTTTAAGAACCTTAGTCATAGATATAGACAGATCCCCTTGGATAAAACCTCCTAATGGAGGTAAAGTGTTTTGGAAACTTCAAGGAATTATATAAATTCCAGCTAGCTTGTAATTAATGTGAAAGGACATCCATTTCTTTACAGATGTTTTCTTTAGTGTATTTGAAAAAAAATCTACTTTTTGTCGGTGAGGAAATAATTCACAGAATGTCTGGCCATTGATGATAAAAGCAAGAGGTTGCTACTGGATATGTTTTAAACTTCACAAGGGAAGATTTGAGGCTGAAGGGGGCACTACCAGGAGTAGATGTACAGAGGAAGGGGCAGTGGCAGCAAGGGAAGGATGCTAGCAGTGCCCACTCCCCAAACTAGAATATTAGCTAGAAAACACCTTCAAACATGTCCAACTGTCACATTTTTTTTTTGGTAGAATGGCCTTTTTTTTCCAGGTGTGGGTTGGACTAGATGGTGGCAGAGTGTACTTACGACTGAAATTCTGTGATTTTGTGATAGGGCAGTACTTGCTATTATAAAGGACCAGCATAAACCACTGAGAAAGACACAACTCTTGGAGAGTCTTAGGTCATTTTCTGAAGTAAAATTCTTTCTAGAGTCATGATTTCCAAACTTTTTTCAATTGTGGACACCTATCAGAAAAAAAAAATTGAGCATACTCCAAACATATGTATATTTATTCATGTATAAACATGTACTGCTGCTACTACTGTACTAACAATTATGTCTCTTATAAAACAGACAAAATTAAAAAATGAGATAATAATGAAATAATATTTGATCCTAGGGTCAACAGGGAAGGAATCACTGGAATTTCATCAGTAAGGGAGGCAGGGAAATGGTCAGATCTACATTTAAGGAAGACTACTTTGGTTACATGGAGGTTAGAAAGGAGGGAATAGAAACTTGAGTCAGTGAGAGACCAGTTAGAAGGCTATTAAAATAGTGATGATGAGATTAGAGGTGATGAAGGTCTGAACCAGAGTGTTGGCTATGTGAGTAGAGAGAAGAGGAAGATGTGAGAGATAAGAAAGTAAAACCTCCAAGAAAAGGTAACTGATTAGATATATGGTGGTGATGGGGAGTGAGTAATGTAGGATGACACTGAGATCTGAAAGGATGGTCATATCTTCAACAATAATAAGGAAGTGTGGAAGATGAGTGGGTGAGAGGGGGAAAGACAACATGGTGCAATTGTGATGCAAATCACAATCCACCCATACCTGCTCATTCCTTGTGATTCACTCCATCTCACCCAATATGATGGGTGGGGAGGTGGGGCTTGTACTCGCCTATCACTCCCCCAAGCCTCAGCCACAAAGTGATGGGAGGGAGAGAGGGATAGGACTTTCCCAGTGGCACCTATTGCACTTATGTGGGTAACTGTTAGTTTAGAATAGATTATAACTGCTCTGAGGGTCCCATACTCTGGCCCTTCAGAAGTGGGAAAGTTGAGGAACTTGTCCATCAGAGAGAGAGGGCCAGAGTGGGGAAGTGCTGGAGGATAAGGGTAAGTATGTTGGATACAAGCCCCATGTTATGCTGTTGTTGGGATAGAGTCCAACCTGTTTTCTGACCTTCCAATTGGATAACCATGCACTTAACAAGAATGCTTAACTTTTGGCATGCTAGGGACTTCTTTAGCTTTTGGGTGAAGCCCATGGCCCACTTCTCAGAACAATGTTTTTAAAAGAATAAAAATAAAATTGTTTCAGTCATGTTTGACTCTTTGTGACCCTATTTGAGGTTTTCTTGGCAAAGGTGCTAGAATGGTTTGCCATTTCTTTCTCTAGATCATTTTACAGAGGAGGAAACTGAGGCAAACAGGGTTAAGTGACTTGCTCAAGGTCAAACAGCCAGTAAGTATCTGAGGCCAGATTTGAAGTCAGGTGTTCCTGACTCTAGGCCCGGTGCTCTATCTGCTGGGATTACAAAGGAAATAAAAGGTTATTGAAAATAAGTAAATATTTTTTCTTATCCAGGCTCACTAAAATCTATTCATGGATCTCCTGTAGTAGAGCTACGGTTCTCAAAGTGTGGTCTGGGGACCCTAGGAGGGCCAGGGGATGTACAAGATCAAAACTATTTTAATAATAACATTAAGATATTTTAACCTCTAATATGATAAATAGAAGCCCATGGGGGGAAAAACTCTTTGAAAGGGAGGTGGGGTTCCTAAATAATTTTTCAGAACATAAGGAGGTTGTCCTAAGACCTAAAAATGTTTGCAAATCTCTGCTTGAGATCATCTTCCTTTGGTATTAACACAGAGGAGCTTTGGTTGTCGTTCCAGACCCACTTCCTCCAGCTGGATAACTGAAAAAATTTCCCTGTTGGCTACAATTCATTAAAAGCAATATTTGGTGGGTTTGAGGTCAGCCATATCCTCACCGCAGGGGGATAGAAGGAGCTGCTGTGGCACTGTAATTCACTATGCTGGGCTTTAGTTTCCCCAACACTAAAATGAGGGGATTAGCTTAGATGACCTCCAAGATTTCTCCTAACTTGAAATCTAGGGTCATAATCCTATGCCTCAAACTCAGAATGCAACACATTTCTTGGAGGAGTCCATTTGAACACACTCAGGCTGCCCCCTACCATTTTTTCCCATTGCCTCCCATTCATTATTTCTTGATTTTGCCCCATGTTCTAAACCAGGGGTTTTCAGAGTAAAGTTTGGGTTCAGTCAAAGGGCTGCACTTGAGGATGTAGATGACCACATGTGGCCTCGAGGCCGCAGGTTTCCCACACCTATATAAACCCTTTCCTACTACTTGATTAAAATTTGAGTTCCTCCACATTAGCTCCCTACCTCCTTCCCCCTTTTCAGTTTTGATACCTAATTCCTGACCCAGTACGGCAGTAGCAGTCGCAATAGTAACAACTGACTTTTTTTAAAATCACTTCAAAATTTGATTTCCTTATCTCTTATAAATAAAGAAATAAAACTTATTCCCTTATCTGTTTTCTCAGCCTACACTCTACCTTCTCATCCTCTACAAATACCAGTTGGTTTCCCAATCCTTTTAGTTTTATAAGTCCTCCCCTGATTGTTGTCCCCTTTCTAGCCTAAGCCCCCCTCAAGCTTTCTTCCTCCTTCCCTCCTCAGGTACAGTGTTCCGGTCCTGATCTTGATTACAGAGGGGTTGCCAGAAAGTCTCAAGGAGACTTCTTTGGTGGAGGCAGCTACTGGGGTGAAGAGACTGATGAGACTGGGTACCACCTGTCTGAGAGTATTGCCAAGATTCAAGGAGGACCTGGAAATTATGGCATAGCCATGCTGTTGTGGTTCAGTTGTTTGAGTCATGTTCAACTCTGTGTTGTCCTATTTGGAGTTTTCTGGGCAAAGATACTGAAGTGGTTTGCCATTTCTTTCTCCAGCTCATTTTACAGATGAGGAAACTGAGGCAAAGAGGGTTAAGTGACTTGCCCAAGGTTCCACAGCTATTAAGTGTGTGAGGCCAAATTTGAGCTCAGGTCTTCCTGACTCCATGCTCGGCACTCTAACCTCTGTGCCACCTAGCTTCCCTAATAGAAAGACGGAGACTACATCAAAGAGGTAGAAACAAAACTGACGCATGAAATAATTAGGAAACCAATTAGTAGAAAACTGTCAGAAAGACCAAAGTACAGCAGGAGATGAGCAAAATGAGACTTCATTCTTCAGCTTGGAGCAGCTGTGGAAGCCGTGGTGCAGGAGGTAGTGCTTGAGCTGGGCCTTTAAGCATAAGCAGGGTAGATGGGAGGAAGGAAGGCACTCTAGATGGAGAAACCAGGGAGAAGAAAGACATTGAGGGTAGAATTTAACATGGTGTGAAAGCTTAAAATCATAGAATGTTAGAATAGTAAGGGATTGGAGAAATCACTTAGTCTAATCCTCCCACTTTACGGAGAAGGAAACTGAATGTCAGAGGTTTGAGTGATTTACCCAAAGTCACATAACTAGTTAGTGACAGAGCCAGACATACCATTGCCAGTTTTTTTCCTTTGTACATGGAAATCTGAAATAATTGTTCCAGCTTATTCTTTTTTTTGAGCTGTTATTTTTATTTTTAATAGTACTTTACTTTTTCCAATTACATGTAAAGACACTTTTTAACATTCATTTCTTATAAAATTTTGAGTTCCATATTTTCTCCCTCCCTCTCTCCCATCCCCCCTCCCTAAGACGGTAAGCAATTTGATATAGATTATACATGGGCAGTCATGTAAAACATATTTCCATATTAGTCACGTTGTGAGAGAAGAAAGGCAACAAAGAGGGGAAAACATCTCATTGCTTTCTTAATGAGTCAGACTCTTAGAACTAGTGGATGGGAGTGATAACTATTTCTTATTTGTAAATCATTTGAAGCAGTAAGGAGAAGAAAACCTCTGAGACAGGAGGGGCAGGTGTGGCTTCTCCTGTCTTTTCTAATGGACTTGAATAGCCTGGCAGATGTGATTGTTTTCTACTGATATTACCAACTAACTTCAGGTATTTGCTGTTTTTTTTTTTTTAACGCATTTAAAAACAAATTTTAGCATGTTCTAATTGTTGCTAATTATCTCATTTACAGCCTGGACACATAGAGGGACTATAAAAATATGGCATTCTATGGCATGAAGCTTTGCTAATAATTATGAAAAATGAATTAGATTAACATTCCCTTTTCTGCTGTCCAGCAGATTGTGAGTTACAGACACAAAGCAATATAAAACACAGTCCCTGCCCTCCAAGAATTTAGAATCTAGTTGGGGTGATAAAACATCAGCTCCCTGAAGGCAAGAACTCATGCGTCAGAATTGATCTTCCTGGCTCTGAGGTCAGCTTTCTATCTATTTTCACACAGCTGCTTCTGCTTTCTACATAGAAGACACTTAATAAATGTTTATTGAATTAGATTGAATAAACGTGTGATCCTGCATAGGCCTAGTCTTTGGCAAGATTATGAAATTGGTAAAATTTGGCTTTGGGCCCCTCTCGGCTACCTGAGTAAGTTTAACCTTTCTAGAATCCCCTGGCTCCTCTTGTTCTCCAGTATCTGCTTCTTCCCTCATACGGATGCTCGCTCTATTCCTGGCAGGGTTTTTAACTTGGAGTTCCCAAGGAATACATGGATAGAATTCAAGGATTCCATGAGCTCAGATGGGAAAAAAATGCATCTTCATTTTGACTAACTTTTGGTCAGTTAATACCTACTAAAGTGTTAGCTGGTTAAGCTGGATTCTCTCAGGGGGGTTTGCATTTTTTTTTTAAAGGATTGTGAGTCTGGGGCAGCTAGGTGGCGCAATGGATAGAACTCCAGCCTTGGAGTCAGGGGAGCCTGAGTTCAAATCTGGCCTCAGACACTAGACACTTACTAGCTGTGTGACCCTGGGCGAGTCACTTAACCCCCGATTGCCTCACTAAAATAAATAAATAAAAGGATTGTGAGCACATCAAAATGAAGTTACTGAGGAAATGGGTGTAGTGGCCTACTCAGGATTTTTTCTACTCATACCCTTAGGTGAAGCCCTGCCTGCTTTCAAGGTCCAGCTGGGTCCCAGGAGTCTTCTCCAAATTTTAGTAGACACCTAGGGCCAGAGAGAAAAGCCTCAGCAGGCTGATAGACAAGCCATTTTGTACTGATCCAGCAAGTAGGGGGTTAGAGAGATAAAATTAGAAAGATTAACTGATTTGGGGACATGAAAGCAAGTACATTTGAGAGGACAAAAAGATGACATAGAATGCAAATGGATGTGGGAGTTAGTGGGTCCATTGGTTAGGCTTTGTCAAATACATGAATAGGCTGAATAAAAAAAAAAAACTCAGATGTGGTACTTACTGCACAAAATGAAACCTCCCCCCTCCCCCCGCTATTATTATTATCTTGATATAACATAGGTAACTTTCACATCTTGCTAATTAACTTGTTTCGGTTTTTGAGGGTTTCTTTTTTTTCACCTCCTAATGAAAAAGAATTACATTCTGAGCAGGTTGGTTTCAGACTTACTCCCTCGACTTAAAAATTCACCTTCTGAATCAGTCATTTGCATATTACAGTTTAACTCTAAGCTAGCATCCCTGGTATCTGCAATGGCAATCACATTTAGGATTTATCTACAATATGAACTACATCTTTTTTTATTTCTAGATGTTTCTTGTGCTGAGTTTTGCAGGATGGTTGTGAGTTGAATAGAAGGATGAGGAGGAGGGAGGCAGAATAGGGTTCAATTGTGTGCACAGAGAATACTTAAGAAAGGTTTCTTAGGAATGGGAGAGGGTTCCATGGATGTGAAAAAAAGGGGTCCTAGCTTGGACTGTCTGATCCTATGTGTCAGTGAATGAGTGCCCACATTTCATTTCTGGCAGAGTTATTAAACTGGTAGATCAGGGGAATGCCATGAACACAGTATGCCTGGATTTTAGCAAGTCATTTGAAAATGTCTCTTGCAGAAGCTCAGAGTTGGAAGGGGCTTCAGGACCCTCTAGTTCCCCTCTATAATTTGCTTCATGACTGAAAGAAGTGGATTTAATAACTGGCTAGATTCAGTAGTGGTTGAACTCCCAGACCCTAGAATAATAATAATGACATTAATCATCATCATCATTATCATCATCATCATTGTAGTCATCATTGTCATTGTTGTTTTGTTGTACTGTTTGAACCCAATGTGGTTTCACTGATGAAGGGAACTGCTGTTGAAAAAATTTCTTCTACCAATAAAAATCAGCACCTGCTCCATAATGTAGAGTTACAAAATTGTCAGGAACCTTGAGAGGTTGTGACTTGCCTAGGATCACCCAGTCAATATATGTCAGAGGCAGGACTTAAGTATAGAACTTCTTGACCTGACACTGACTTCTTATCCATGGGCCATATTTGTCTATCTACTAACATCATGGCTGCCTCAGCTGTCCCATCAGATCTTCATACAGCACTTCACAGTTTGCAAAGCACTTTATTTCTCGGCTGCACCTCCTGACAACACTGTGAGGGAGGCTATTGTAAAGCAAGTATTGCAGGTGTCATTATCCCATTTTTACAAGTGAAGAAACTCAAGGTTGGAGAATTGATAACTTGAAACCTTTTATTTCCAGGATTGAATGTAAAGTCCTCTGCTTGGCATTTTAAGCCCTTGATCGCCTGGTCCCTTCCCACTTTTCCAGTCTTTTCATGCTTTATTTCTCTCCATGCATTTTATAGTCCAGTTATTCTGGGCTATTTGCTCTTCCTCACACATGTCATTTCATTTCCTCACTCCGAATTTTTGCACTGGCTGTCTCCCATCCCCAGAATGCCTTCCATCTTCACCTCTAGCTCCTGGCTTTTGTAATGAATCAGGTCAAATCCAACCTCTGCAGGAGTTTTTTTCTCAGTCCTCCTTCCCTCCTTAACATACTGTCTTCCTGTTGCAATTACTTTCTATATTCTCTGTATATGTCTTGTATCTATGCCCAATTATTTACACATTGTTTCCCCCATTAGAATGTGATCATCTTGAGGGTAGGTGCTTGGGGGGGGGGCTTTCTTTTTATCGCTAGCACTTAGCATAGTGCTGAATACAGACAACCATAAACATTTAATGAGGGCTTATTGACAGCTTCCAAAATTTTGAGACATCTCCCTCCCAAATGGTCATACAGACTATTTGTCCCTGACCTGTAGTAGAGCCTTATGAGCTTGTATTGGTATGATCAGCCGTAGCTGGGCATACTGTCTGCTGACCCTGACATAATGATGTCACTTTTGTCCTCTTCAAGCACAAAGGACAAACTATAACATTGACTATTGACTAAACTTAGAGACATATGTGGGTAAAGCTGTGGATGGAGTGCTGGCTCAGAGTGAGGAAGGCTTGAGTTCAAATTCTGATTTAGATACTTGTTAGCTATGTGCCCCTGGTCAAGGAACTTAACCTCTTTGCGCCTCCATTTCCTCATCCATAAAAAAATGGGGGTTGGACTTCATCACCTCTAAGTTCCCTTCTGGCTGTAAATATATGATCCTGTGATCCTCTGGGTACCATAAGTTCTATACTTTGGCATATTCAGTTTGGGAGTTTTGATGAATGACTCAGTATACCTGGCAAATTTATGAATGACATGAAACAGGGAGTGATAGCTGGGACATTGGATGAGAAAATTGAAATTAAAAAAAATTCCTTAAAGCTAGAATGATGGGCGGAATCCCATAATAGGGACTTCATAAATAGTTGTTTATTGATCAATTAACTCTTTCATTAACTCAGGAAACTCTAATACTGTAAGTTGTAGAGAAGATGTGTTGATAGAGGAAGTGTCTCGACATGAACTCACTACAATGATGAATTCACAGGTCTAGAAAAATAAATTCATTCTAGAATTATTTAACAGTTCTATATGAGGACTGAGATATAAGGTCATTGCTTTTACAAGGGATTTGGGAAGCTTCGTTGGAGGAGGTGATACTGAATTTGGGCAGGAGGTCAATAGGTAAAAGGAAGACATTTCAGGTATAGGGAACAGGGCATAAGATTTAGTGCTGGAAGGATCATCTAGGCTCACCCTTTCATGTTATAGATAAGGAAAATGAAATCCAGAGAAGAGATAGGACTTGGCTAATTTCATGAAGCAACAGAGTTGGGTTTTGAACCTAGGTCCTCTGAATCCATATCCAAATCTGAAGCTGTTTCCATTGTATATGGGTCTGGGATGGAGGAGTCCCAGGAGGGAGGAATTTGTCTAATTTGGTTAATGTTGAGCATATCAAGGGAAGTGATAGAGAAGGCTGGAAAGGGAGGAATGTGCCAAATTATAGTGAATGGTAAATGACAATTGGGAGACAATAGGGAAATTTTGAGCCAGGCAGTAACAGCCAGATCTATGTATTCAGAAAGTTATTCTGGCTACGATATGAAGGATAAATTGCATTGTGGAAGGAACGGAGGTGAGGAGTTATGTAAGGAGGTTATTTCAATATACTAACAACTGACAATTATGTAACACTCTTATGACAAAATGCTTTTAATTCAGTATTTCACTTGATCATCATAACAGTTTTGAGCTATTTATTGCCTGGATTTTACATATGAAGAAACTCAGGGTCAGAAAGTTTAATGACTTGCTTATGGTCATATAAAATCATCAGAGGTGTGATTAGAACTCAGGTTTGTCCTGGTTCCAACTATGTACTTGTATCATGTTGCTTCTCAGAATAGACTATGAGGGTGGTAATAATGGTCTTTTAGTTGAAAAAGAGTAGAAAGGTCAGATTGTAGAGAGGTTGGAGAGATAAATTATCTAGACCCCCTGATTGACTGGATATGAGAGGTAAGAAGGAAGAGTCAAAGATCATACTCCTCTCCAATCCATTTCCTATCCTCACACCACCCCCATCCTGTCCTAATTAATACCTACTGAAAACATTCACTTTCTTCAAGGTCCAGCTTAAATTTTAAAATTTGACACCAGATCATGTGTCAGCCATTTTTTCAATGATGTCTTCCATGATTCCCCCAGTCAGACATTATTTTTTTCTCTTCAACTTTTTATTGACACTATTTAGGAGATCTCCTTTACATTTATCATCCCAATAGGATAGTTATATATCTTATCTCTCATAAGACTTTGAGTTTCCTAAGGGTTGAGAATAAGCCTTATATACTTTTGTAGCCTTATTGTCAACCCAAATCTTCCTGAGTCCAAGACTAGGGACTCATTTACTACAGCATGATGGCTCTCGTAATTATTAGTTGCTTAATACATGTTTGTTGAGTTGAATCTCCTACATACCATATCTCACCAAATTCTGTTCATTCATTTCTTCAAAATGACTTTCACATTTTAATTCATCTCCTTCTAATACTATATCCTGAGTTCACACTCTTGGAACCTCATATATGGATTGTTACAATAGCTTTCTAAGTGGTAAATATTTATTGACTTGATTTATAAGGTACATGTTATATGCTAATGATATAAGGAAAAAATAAAATAATCCCTGCCTTCAGGGGCTTTGCATTCTGGGGGTGATGGTGGAGAAGACAGAATAATGTACCCAAGTGAGTAAATGCTAAGTAATACAAAATAGTCTCAAAGAGGAGATGGTGTATAGCTTGGGGATCAGGATAGGCTTAGTGTAGGAGGTATCACGTGATCTGCACTTTAAGGGACGCTTTACTTTGAAGGGATAAAGGAAAGTGAAGAGTTAACTGATGACCCCAAGGTTTCTAGTGAAAGACTGAAAGAATGAATCCTACCACTCAGGACCACTCAAGAAACCTAACATGCAAACCCTGTGGCAGGTAAAAAGAAATAGGATGAAGTTGGTCTGTGGTGCTCCTCTCTTCCTCTTTCTTTACTTTCCTTCTCACTTGGCATCTTCATTCCCACCTGAGACATATGGTATATTATGTTTCCTCTTGACCACCTGAAATTTTTCAATAGTATCTGATGCTTTGTATTTTTCCTTGCCACCTTCTTTCCCTTTCATCAAAACTTATCAATCCTGTGATCACCTCTCCTTGGTATTTGATGGGTGACTGGTTTATTTGACAAACTAATAGTATTTAAGATATGTCTCTAACTGTATGATCATAGGCACATTACTCTCTCTGGGCCCCAGTTTTCTTACTTGTAAAACACAGGGGTCACACTAGACATTTTCTAATGTTCCCTTCTAGCTCTAAAATGCTATGAAATCTGTGAGTACCACATATTATCAGTTGACAACAGCTTAATGCATTTTACCCATCAGTGCTTGCTCCAAAGGAGTTAGTAATGTGGAGATTTCAAGCTAGGCCAGTGGGGAATATAATTTTTTTAGGAGGACCTTTTGCTGCGGCTTAAGGCATACCATATAAGTTATTCCACCTATTTGAAAGGCCAGCCTGGAACATAGCCTTCCAGCTGGAGAAAGTCAATAAACAAACACACAAATCCTTTCTTGGCCTATTCCCTCTACTGATCCCTTGATTGGCAGTACCCAGGAATTAAGGCAGAAGTGAAGGCAGCATTGGTATCTGTGTGAGGGGGGGCAGAGGGCGAATGCCAGACAGTTTCTTTTCTCTGAACTTCCTTTCTTCCTTTGTGCCCCTTTCAGTCTATAACAAATAATTAATCATATAATTACATATAGTCTTATCTTATTCCCTGAATTATTTAATGTGCTTATGTTATATTAACACCCACCTATATTGTAAGTTTCTTAAGAAAAGAGACTATGTTTTCATTTAAACATCTGAATTTCAAATCAGAGGACTTAGTTTCAGATCATTGCTTTGTGAAACTGGGTAGGTCCCTTAACCTTTCACTGTCTCAGTTCCCCAATTGGCAAAATGAGGGGAATGGACTAATGATGTCCAAAACTCCTCTAAGCTCTAAATCTTATGAGTCTATGCATTTAATAAGCACTTAATAGATTGAAGGCACTGTATGAGGCAAACGATTGAAAAACGACTGAACAATAACATGAGGCAATGGGAATACAAAAATGAAATAAAACATAGTCTCAACCCTTAGAAATTTGCAATTCTGGTAAAGGGAAAATAAGACCCATTCATAAGAGACATTTGTGAACTACAATAGTTCAGCTTAAAATCTTTGGGGTGGTAAAATGGAACAAAGGAAATCTAGCATCCATGGTAGGATTTTAGTCCTCAGAGACTCAATAACTTCTGTGAATATGTGAATGATTATCTTTAAGATCTCCTTATGAATTATAGGAGCTCCAATTGACAAAGCCACTTTGGGGACAAAATGTCAGTTGAGTTCAGTTGGAGGGCATTTTGGATACCTTCCCTTCCAGCCTGTCTATCCAAGGTTGTCCATGGAGGGTCTAAGGACCAAAACCATTTGGTAGAGGGCTCTGGAATCTACTTATCTGTCTCCCAGTCAGAGGACCCCCTTCATCTGGGCAGAAGTCATTCCTCATCCTGTACCAGGCATTGGTACTATTGTTTGCCGTCCATAGTCTGCAATGGAGTCTTGTAAAGAAGAGTGAATTACCTGAGTGGACAGGTAAGAGTTTTGCAAAAGGGAGCCAAATGCTTCCAGTGCTTCTCTGTTCTCCATTAAGGCCTCCTTGGTTGGGGAAAGTTCAGAGTCTGTGGACTTTTCCTTTCTTCAATCAGGTCAAGTAGCCCTGTGATGGGGAAAATGGAAACAAAAAGCCAAGACAATGGGCATCAACACCTAGACTCATTAATATAGTCAGCTTAACAAATGGGAGGCAAGAAAGCAAGAAACAGTGACCAATTGGTCACATGGCAGGGGATCTGCCCTGGGGCCCGAAGCACATTGAGCTGAGCCCTTGAGTTGGATGGGCACAAATGCCATAATGATTTCTTAGCATGGCTCTGGCCCTCATCTCACATGCCAGCCTGCTGGGCAGGCTTGGCCAAGTTTCTTGAGATTCACAGATAAGATTTATTTCTAAAGACTGACCTACATGGACAAGTATATCTAAATTCACAAAAGCTCTGGTTTGATGGCAAGCAATGAAAGGTCAGAGGAAAAACAGGCAAGGCATTTAAATCAAAATGATGAAGCTGGGTAATTTCATTAGCAACAGTTGTATTTACTGGAAGTCACAGATGGTACGGTTTAGCTTATGGCCAATTTTTTAGGACAAAATAAGAATGAAGAAAGAAATATTTCAAGTGAGAGGTGGTTAAAAATTAAATAGGCACCAGATGGTTCAAGATTGTCTTTCCTATAAATTTGGTGAAGAAAGGCCCACTGAATCTAAAGGTTTTCTGATTAAGACTAGGGCCTAGAAAGAGACTTTTCTTTTTTAAATTAATCTGGTCTTAAAACAAGACATTAAGTTTAGAACTACATTGAATGAAGGTTAACAGTTAATTATAACAACTTGTTCTCTCTCTTCTCTCCCAGTGATCAAATGCTTACTAAGAATTTAAAAGAAAGCTTTATTAACCCAAGACCTTTGCTTAGAGCTAGGAGAAAAAAAAAGAAAAGGGACTACAAGAGATACCTAGTCATATAGGGGAAGAGGAAAGGAATATCTATATCTATACCTATATCTATATCTATCTTTCTATCTATCTATCTATCTATCTATCTATCTATCTATATGTATATATATCTCACTTATCATGTGACAGGTACTGTAGTAAGTGCTTTATAAATATTTTCTCATTTGATCCGTACAACAACCCTTTTATCTAGGTGCTATCGTTATCCCTATCTGATAGTTGAGGAAACGGAGACAAACAGAGGTTAAGTGCCTTGCCCAGTGTCAAACCACTAGTAAACATCTGAAGCTGGATTTGAACTCAGGTCTTTATGACTGTTTTTCTTGACATCTTTAACATCAATTGGCAAATGCCATCAAGGTCTTCAAAACAGGTTTATGTCATCTGTAAATGGGTTTGGGTTTTTCTCATCTTTGTTGATGTTTATTCCTTTGATTTTTTTTTTATTGCTAATTTGCTGCTGGCAAATTGGTCTTTAACAAATGAAATACAGGTTGTAGAGACCTCACCACACATGACTTACTTTTGTGTGCTTTTCCTAAGGCCTAGTGAATTCTCACCAAGATAGGACAAAGAAACACAAGGCAATAGGATTATATTGTGTGGTGACATGGATCTGAAATTTAACAAGTGGGGCCGGGAGCTTTTAAATAAATTGTCACTCCACACCAATAAATGGAAAAAAGGCTTTATGGTTACAGACCACTTTCATATACATCTCTTATTTGAACTTAACAGCAACCTGGTCAGGTGGGTGATGGGAAAAAAATTGATGAAGAAACTAAAAACTGAGAAATGAGGTGACTTATTCATAAGGGTAAAATGTGGCAAAGTAACGACTTAAACCCCTACCTTTTGACTTATGTTGGATACTCTTCCCATTGCTTTTTCTGAAATGATTGCTTTATATGGGGTCGTTTTGATTTTTAAAAAGAAATATCATGTTGGCTGCTCATTTGTCATACTTAAAGGAAATAGTTCTTTTTACGAATGAGTAAACAAGTAAATGGGACAGTTAGGTGGTGCAATAGATGGAGTGCCAGGTCTAGAGTCAGGAAGACTGGTCTTCCTGAATTCAAATATGGCTTCAAACACTTGCTAGCTGTGTGCCCATGGGTAAGTCACTTAACCCAGTTTGCCTCAGTTTCCTCATCTGTGAAATGAACTGGAGAAGGAAATGGCAAATCACTCCAATATCTTTGCCAAGAAAACCCCAAATGGGGTCACAAAGAATCAGATGTGACTGAAATGACTGAACAATAAAGCCTAAGGATTAGGGAAGGAGAAGAGGGCTGGACCCTTGTAAGTTGTGAGTAGGGAGAAAGAAGCTACATCATTGAAACACTGGTAAATACTAGCCATCACAAGCTGATACTTATGTATCATTTTGAAATCTGCAAATCACTTGACATACTTTATCTCATTTGATCCTAGGAACCATAAGTAGGTAGTCACCATAGGTATTATTGTCCTCATTGTACAGATGGAGAAAGTGACTTTTCCCTGGTCACACCAGCTCTAAGTGCATCAGAGTCAGGATTTGAATCAAGATTTTCCTGAATCTAAGTTATACCCATTCTGTCCATTCTATCATGCTGCCTCTTTTGAAGGCTCATTTCATCTCATTTGAGATTTGCTGATTATTATTGTACATAGTTAAGGAAGTAATTTCCATTTATATGGA
Organism: Vombatus ursinus; assembly: GCF_900497805.2. NCBI lineage: Eukaryota > Metazoa > Chordata > Mammalia > Diprotodontia > Vombatidae > Vombatus > Vombatus ursinus. The sequence goes on along the minus strand of NW_020948983.1, from coordinate 51,053,217 downwards.
AAGAGCACAGGACTTGAAGGTGGTAGTCCTGAATTCAGGTCTTGATTCCAATACTTATTAATGGTTACAACCTCTCTTCACATCAGTTTTCTCATCTGTCAAATGGGTATAATACTAATTACACTGAGAGGCCGCATGATAGAGTAGATAGAGTGCCAATTTAGGAGTCAAGAAAATCTAGGTTCAAGTTTTTGGTACATATTTCTGGGTGACTCTGGGCAAGTTACATAACTCAGGCCAATCCCTCAGGTCAATCTAACATTATGAGTTACTGATCTGCTTTGGTAGAGGGATTCCTCACCAGCAGTTCCCAACATCAGGTATAACACTGTACAAAAACAAACAAACAAAAATCTTTACGTGACCTACCCCACAGGCTTGCTAGGAAGATGGAGTTTGGCAAGTCTTAGAGTAGTAAATAAATGTGAGCTACTAGTAATAATAGCTGACCTTTGATAAATTTTTATTGAATTGAATAGAATACTTTAAAAGTATATAAGGCATTTTATATAAATAATCTCCTTTGACCTTTTCAGCAGGGTGATCGTTTATATATGGCTTTATGGTTATAGACCACTTTCATATACACCTCTTATTTGAACCTAACAGCAACTTGGTCTGACATATGATGGGAAAAAAATAGATGAGGAAACCAAAACTGAGAAGTGAGGTGACTTACTCAAAGTCACAAAGGTAAATCATGGCAAAGTCAGGACTGAAACCCCTGCCTTCTGACTCTGTCATATACTCTTCCCATAGCCTCTTCTGAAATGATTGCTTTGTATGGGGTCATGTTTCATTTTAAAAATAATAATAAAATCAAACATAATATATAATAATAAAATAAATAAAGTATTTTAAAAATATTAACAATATTTCAAGTTAATATGATAGAGAATTGATAACTCTTGACTTAGCAAGCAGAGGCATGTAGGTAAAGTAGAGTGTATGCTGAATCAGGAGGAAGCAGATCTGAGTTCTAGTCCTGGTCCCAACCCTGACTTACTGTTCAACCTTGGCAAATCAGCCTCTCTCCCTGCATCTAAATTTCTCCATCTTGTTAAAATGGGCGTTCATCCCTACTTTACTTTCCTCACAGGGTTGTAGTGGAGATCTAATGAGCTAGTGTTTGTAAAAATAATTTGAAAAGCATGAGTTACTTTACAAGTTATTATTATCTTCCTTAAACTGTTTCTTGGGAATCCTTTGAGGTTGGTAGGAAAAATGGCACCCACATTTTGTAGATGACAAAATTGAAGCCAGAGAGGTTGGGAGTTGCCCAAAGTTGTACAAATAGTAGACCAGGGATTCAAATCAGGTCTTCTATCTCCCACCCCAGTGCTTTTTCTATTAAACCATATTGCTTAGCTTCCTGCCCCATCACATCTCCATGACCTTAAAAAGCATTTAGAATAGTTGCGTTTCATTGAGCTCAACCATTTCTTTAAGTATGGTTTTCAAGGAAGCAGTGGGGCCTCATGTACTAAAAGCCAGATGAGGTCTCTCATGTTCTGTATTCGAATATGGACCAAGCCATCTGTTTTCTCTGTGTTCCTTAGGAAGTCACTTCTCTATGACTTATTTCTTTCATCTGGGAAAAACAAACAAACAAACAAACAAACAAACAAACAAACAAACCCAACATCAAAAACAATTCCACAAATTTTCTTCCTTTGCATTTCCCTCTGTAGAATCTAATCTATCTCAAAATACTGATAAGCAAGAACTCTAGATAGGAGAGAACTTGGAACCACAAGATTTTACAGAAATGCTGCCTGGAAGTAACAATTTGACAGAGAAAAATGGCCACGCAGGGTCGGACCCGACATTCATTTAACTAGAATTCGATCTCTGACTGATGCGTTTTTTGGAAAATACAGTTGTTCACCTTGAAGTCAAGCTAATAGAGAAATTCTTATACTGTACTATACAATGACCCGAAGTATTAAGTTACTAATGAGGGAAAGAAGGTATGTGTGTGTGTGTTCCTGAAATGTCCCTAAAACATCTCCTATTTCCCTTAATAACTCATTATGGATTTGTCATCTATGATTGTATCTAAACCCTCCTAGAACTTCTTGGGATAAGAAGGTCTACACATTCATTCCTAGGTAGATACATGTAGCACTTTTTTTTTTTTGGTTATAAAAACATCTCTTTTTAACTTCAAGGTTAGCTAATTTCTCCCAAGTAGATCTAGTATTCTTGAAGTGGGTAAAGATATCTGTGCTGACTTTCTGATGTCATCTGGTTAGAATTGGTCTCTTTTACCCAGAGAAGGGTAGACATTAAGAGACAACTAGAGTGACAGAATATTTCAAAGTAATTCTATAAATTCCTGTGTGTAGATAAGCAGATAAGATCTGCTTGCCCTAATATTGGCACATTCTTCAAGTAAGCAGCATCCTTTTCTAACTCATCATAAAATCCATCAGCGTGCATCAGGGAGGTACTGTTCTTGTGTAACAATAATTTTTCATTTGTAGGCTGCTCTTACCACAACCTCTTCGGCATTAACAACTCCCATTTTTGTGGTGTTCAGGGCATGAGGTAAAACCTTAAAGTGCTTTTAGTTTGCATTTCTCTTATTATTAATGATTTGGAATATATTTTCATATGGTTGTTGATGGTTTGCAGTTCTCCATTTGAAAATTGCTCAAATCCTTTGACCACTTGTCTATCAGGAAAGGCTTTTGGTTTTATACATTTTTATTAGTCCCATATGTATCTTGAATGTCAGACTTTTATCAAAAATATTTGATACACGAATCCCCCCACCTTTAAAAGTTGCTTTTCTTATCTAATTTCATTGGTTTTTGTCCTTCTGTAAGTCTTAAAATCTTACGTGTTCTTAATCATTGTTTTGTCTTTTATGATCACTGTTATTCATTTTTTGTTTAAGAATTCTCCCTGTAGCCATAGTTGTGAAGGTTGCCTCCTTCTGTTCCCTTCTAATTTTAATTTTCTAATGTGACATTTTTATATTAAAGACTCATTATGGTTGGTAAATTGTGCTTATTATTTCTTCATTTTTTCATTTGATTATAATTTCTTTATGCTTGATTCTATTTCTCTTGATCATATTTTTACTGTGAGATACTTAGAAATATGTATATTCTTTATTATTTCCATTCAGAGATTTCAATAGATAATCTGTCTAATTTTTTCCAACAATTTGTTCAGATATAGCAACAACAAAATTATGATTGCAAGTCCTTGCTTTTTTTAATACCACCTGAAATATAATAGATTTTTTTTCATTCCCTCATTTTCACTGTGAATCTTATTTTGCTTACATTAGTCTAATTCTGGTCTCCTTCCAACAACTCCTTTCACATTACCTTGTTCCCTTTGTTCCCCAGTCCCCCTAGAGAAAAGTTCCTCTGTACTATACAATCACTCAAAATAGTGACTTACTAATGAGGGAAAGAAGTTGTTTTTTTTTGTTGTTGTTGTTGTTCCTGAAATAGTAAGTCACATGTTCCTTCTAACTTCCATTTGGTTTTTATACTCCTTATATATTTTATTCTTTAAATTATTTTGGCCATAGATATTTTCCTTTTGCTCTTTTAATATCTCTCAGAAGATGTGAAAGTTTTAAAAGTAAAAAAAAATAAAGAATAAAAACTGCTCACTCCATATTTTAACCCCAGTCACAGAAAAACATTAATTTCATTTTCTTGTTTTTCCTTATTCATCTGAACCTCTTCATATTTTTTCTATTTGGTGAGTTTTCCTGTTAAATATTTTGTTCATTTCTCAGTTCTTTTAAAGAAATGACTCAAAACCTTACCTTTTGCTGAACAGTCAACTTTTAATTAACTATTGGATTTAGACTTATAGAATATGTTATTGTGGTGTATAAACCAATCTTCTTTGCTTTTTGGCATACCATATTTTGTATTTCCTTTGATTTTTCATAAATAAGGAGTAATCTTATATTATTTTGACTAATTTTCCTTGAGATGTGAAAGTTTCCTCCCCTCCCACCCCAGATGCCTAAAATATTTGTTGTTACTGTTATTTTGAATTTTGACCATAATGTTTCTTGGTGAGTTAAATTTTCTTTTCTTATTTTATTGTGTCTTTCAATTATACTTTGCCATTTAAAATATTTCTAAACAATTTCTCTTGATGGTTTCCTCAAGTGTGGTATTTTAAAAAAATATATTTTATTTTTCCCCAATTACATGTAAAAACAATTTTTAAGATTTGTTTTTAAAAATTTGGAGTTCCAAATTCTCTCCCACTTCTCCTCCCCAGTCCTGAGATGGTATGCAATTTGACGTAGGTTATAAATGAAAACCAACCAAACAAACAAATAAACCCTGCATTACCTGTAAAAACAGTTTTTAACATTCATTTAAAAATTTTTTTTAGTTCCAAATTCTCTCCCTTTCTCCCTCCCTTTCCCAGTTCTGAGATGATATGCAATTTGATATAGGTTATGCATGTGCAAACATGCAAAATGTATTTCCATATTAGTCATGTTATAAAAGAAGACAGACCAAAAAACAAACAAAAACAAACCACACATGCAAATAAAGTAAAAAATAGTATGCTTTGATCTGTATTCAGACTTCCATCGCTTCTTTCTCTGCATGTGGATAGCATTTTTCCTTGTGAGTCCTTTGGAGTTGTCTTGGATCATGGTATTGTTAAGAATAACTAAGTCATTTCTGATCATAGTACAAGGTTGCTGTTACTGTGTACAATGTTCTTCTGGTTCTGCTCTCTTCACTTTGCATTGGTTCATGTAAGTCTGTCCAGGTTTTTCTGAAATCATCCCACTTATCCTTTCTTATAGCACGTTAGTATCATCTTCTTGATGTCATGCTCCTGTTTGAGAACAAAGGACAAACAATAGCCTGAGTAGCACGAGCTGCCTCCCTGGGGACCCAACTGGAAGATATTAAATCCATACTAAATCCAAGTTATCTCTTTCTGTCCTACCTACCTACCTACCTACCTATTCTTGTTCAATCAATCAACATTTATTAAGCCCCTGCAATGTGTGAGGCACTGTTCTAAGCTCTGGGGATACAAAAAGAGGCAAAAGACAGTCCCTCCCTTGAGGAGATTTCAATCTAATGATAACATTCTCATGTGCTCTTTCAAATGCCTTTATATTTTGCATAATTAATTTTTTTCTGCATCTGTACTTTTGCATTCCGATACTATAATTCCTTTTCAGATAATCTGCTGTTTTAGAGATACTTTAACATTTATTCTGAATATTTTATTGTTAGATTTGTTGAACTCTTACTTGAAACTTCTCATTTCTGTCTTTATTTCTTTTGACATTTCCACCTAATTCCTTGTTCTTTTGACCCATTTCAGGGGTCTGTAACGTTGCTTTGATGTCAATCCTGTGGGCTTTGTAGAATTTAATAATTTTACTGTTGATTATTTTTTTTGCTGTTGAGTATTTATTTATTATGATGATTCTTTCAATAGATGATTGAATTATTTTCTATCTTTTAAAAATTACCTGTCTTTATCAGATTCTTTTAAAAAATGTGGTATCTATAATTGTGCTTCTTAGCATTATTATTTTCCATTCTTTTCTAACTAGTTAACACAGGTTGGACCAGATCATTTTTCTCAAGGCGTTGGAGTGACAAGTTGGAACACTGCCACAGGGAAAATTTATGGGCCTTAACTCACCCATGGGACAGAGGTCAGTCAGGTCTGGACATTGCTAAGGGGTTAAGTCTCAAAGCTGTTGCCTAAAACTACAGCAGCCAGGAGGGACATGGAACCCAGTGCCAATCTTTTGGCCAAGGGCTGTGTGAGGAAACCTGGGAATTCGAGTGACTTGAGTGCCAGGATTCAAGGGTACCAGGAATAATGATCTAGTAAGATGTTCCTCAGTTATTTTTTTCCCATAAGAATTGCCTAGTGGTGACTTGTTTCATTTTTCTTTTTCCTGTTGCAGCTATTTTTTTATTGAATTATTGGTTACTTTTCTCACTTATTTCGGTTGGTGAGGAGGGAAATGAGCTCTAGTTTACCTCTTTCATCTTTCTAGGGTTCATTTCTTAGTCCTTTTCACCGGTTCACATTGTATTCCTTCTTCAAAACCCCATTCCAACATCACTTCTTTTATAAATATTCTCTTGACTATTCCTCTATTTGAAATGCTCTTTCCTTCCTTGGGGATCTTAAAATAATTATTATCTATTTAATACTCTTTTTGGGTTATTCCCCTAATTTGTACTAGAATTCATTGGATGATTCTCCGGAGGGGTAACTGCAACCTCATGTTTTATGGGTAATCTTACAGGTTTGTAGTCTTAACACTACATAGCTCATGAGCCCTCACCATTTTACTTCCTATTAACAATCAGCCAGCCGCTTAATTAGCTCAAAGACTTACTAAGATGGCATAATAAAACAAGTACAAATAAAACTTCCTGCTACTTTTTGTTCTTCAGTCATTTGGTCTTGCCTGACTTTTTGTGACCACATGGACCATAGTGCACCAGGCCTTTCTATCCTCCACTATCTCCTGAAGTCTGTCCAAGCTCACGTTGCTTCCATGACACTACCTACTCATCTAATCCTATGCCATCCCCTTTTCCTTTTGACTTCAATCTTTCCTGACATCAGGGTCTTTTCCAGTGAATCGTGCCTTGTCATTATGTGGCCAAAGTATGTAAGCTTCAGCTTCAGTATTTGTCCTTCCAATGAACAGACTAGATTAATTTCTTTGAGTATGGACTGATTTGATCTCCCTGCTGTCCAAGGGACTCTCAAAAATCTTCTCCAACACCACAATTCAAAAGTGTTGAGTCTGCAGTGCTCAGCTTTCCTTATAGTCCAGCTCTCACAACCACACGTTGCTACTTATTCCCCCCATCAACCGGGGATGTGAAATCTCACAGATACACAGTAGGGAGAGTGAACACAAAATTAGTGCTCAATGGGTGTGACACACACATAGTATAGATATGCATCAAAAGCAACTCACAATTCTTATCACTACAGGGCCCAGAAGTCTCTTTAACCCTTCCTAGAGTCCGCATGCTGGGTTCCCAGTCTTCTCTGCACAGCTGAACTTGGGATTGCCAACAGCCAGCGACTTTTTCCTCTGTTTTTGCCTGTCTAGAGGGTGGGTTTCTGCTCCTCTCCTGGATACAGTGTCTCCTACTGGTCCAGTTGCTCCCCTTCAAAATTACATGGTTGATTAGGTTTGAGGAAAACAAATTCCCTCTTCCCCTCTGCAGGGCTCTCCTGCAGGGGTAGCTCCTAGTGAATTCCTCAGAGCTTAGTGATTTAAAGCCCTCAGAGATGTGGCTAATTTATTTTTATAAGACAATCATTTTGCTCTCTTCTGGACTCAATGGGGCATTCACACCTCATAAAAGGGTCAGGGCATAGACACATCTTTAACAGTTAAACAACATATTAAAACCTTATGATTGCATTCTAGGCCTTCTCTGACTATGTCAACTGAGGTTGGAGGAGGGGTGAATTCCCTCCTTTATACCTATGTCAGCCATTTGGTAATTAGTCATGTACCCCTTTGGGGAAGATCTTTGATCTTGTCTTTACCTATTTTAAAAATCTTTTATTGTTTAACTTTTCACACATTTGCATTTTGTTTTATAATACAACTATAGAAACCCCTTAGGAATATAAGGTCATAGGTTTAGAAATGTAAGGCATCTAGAGGTCATTTAGTCAAATCCCCTTATTTTACAAAAAGAGAAACTGAGTCAAAATAAAGGTAAAAATTACTTATCCAAGGTCATACAAGTAATAAGTTTCAGAGTTGGGATTCAAACCCAGATTTTCTGTTTCCAAAAACACTCTTTCTACTGTATCACAGTGGGCTATATATTACAGTTTTATATCCCTGAGAGCATCTAGCAAAACATTTTGCGCATCATAGGCACTCAGTAAGTATTTGTTTATTTGATCATAGGGTCCTGCCATCTTCGTTTTTCCACACTGAAGACTGCCTTTTTTTTTTTTTTTGGCCTGTCCTCACAAAGAAGATGAATGTACTGAGATGCTTATGAACATCATAGGTAACATGAATGCCTATGGGGTTCCTAGATCTGCTTCACAAGAAGTAAAGGAGTTTCCTGCGGGAGGAGAGAGTCCCCGCCTAAATTGCTTAGAAATGACTTGTTGGTTTTCTTGATAATTGCATTGTTATAGTTTGTAGAGAAAGAATCTGAATCCAGAAAAGTACAATCTAAATGTAAATGAATGTTTACCTGGGCATTTGGAGTCCCTTTGGGGTTAGAATACTGATGTGCCAGTGTTTAATAATGCTGAGCAGACAGTAGAGGTGCAGAATCAGGGAATCACCCTTCCTGCTCTGCTCCTCCCTGGGCAACGTGAAATGAATCTCATTTTGCTTATGGCCTTCTTCCGAGCCTTTAAGAGCCCAATTACCAACCAGTCAATGCAAGATACTTATTAAAACAAGGCAGATGACAATGATGTCTTTCTTATTGCCAAATTCAATAACTTTGGCTTAGTCCTAATTCTCTCTGGTATCCTAGCAGCACCTGGACGTTGTTGACCAGACTCCCTTCTTTTTGGAACTCTGACTTTCCTTGACTTCTATAACACTATGTTAGCCTGGTTCTTTCTTGCCTTTCAGACTACTCCTTCCTTCTCTTCATTGTTGGTTATCCCTCTTCTGGGCTGAAACTATGAGTATTCCTGAAAACTCCAACTCTTTTCTGAGCAGCCTCTCCTTTAGAGACCTCAACCATTCTTGTGGTTTTAGCCATTACTTCTATTCAGATGTCAAAATTTACCTATTTAGTCCTTTTCTTTCTCCTGCACCCAAAGTTCATAGGTCCAATAGCCCATCAGAAGTTTTCACTTGCATGTCCCAATGCAAACATACTGATTATGTTCAAAACTCAACTTCCCATCTAGCTCCTTTCCTATCCTTTTAGACCAAGCTCGAATCTCACCTCCTTCAGAAGACTTTCCTTTTCCACGCTAGCATTCATATTTCTCTTTTTTTCTCCTGGATGGTGTGCGTCTCAGTGAAGCATTAAGACGATGTCAGCTTTAAGGGCTTCCTATCACACTGCTGATTCATATTTTGCTTTCAGTCCATTTAAGCTGCAGATTTTTTTCCAGACAAACTGATGGTTTGCCAAGCCTTCTATATCTAGTTCTCATAAAGCTGATTTTTATAATCCACGTATTAGACTTGACATTTGTCTCTATGACATTTGTCGTAGTAGGAGAGGTGGCTTTGGACTCGGGAAGATATGTATTCAAATTCTGCCCCTGACCCATACTAGCTGTGTGACTTTAGCCAAGTCATCTACTCTCTCAGTCTGCTAGGTAGCTCACTAAGTTGCAGAGAAGGTTTTTTAAAATTAATTTTCTTAATCAATACAAATTCACATTGTCTCCCTCCCTCTTGCAATTGAGGAAGAAAGAGAAACAAAATTCTTGTTATAAATATATATATGTAGTCATGAAAAACAAATTCTTGCTTTGGCCATTTTTTGTACTCAATTTGTTCTCTGAGTCCATCACCTCTCTCACAGAGGGAGGTAGTGTATTTTATCATGTGTCCTCTAGAATTATGGATGACTATTCCATTGATCAGAGTTCATAAGTTTTTCAAAGTTGTCTGACATTATAATATATTGTACCTCTATAAACCATTGTCCTGGTTCTGCTTACCTCACTCTGCATCAGTTCATATAAGTCTTTCAAAGCATCTTTGAAACCATTCTCTTCATCATTTCTTATAGCATAGCAGTATTTCATCACATTTACATGCCATGACTTGTTTAGCTATTCCCCAACTGGTGAGCACCCTCTCATTTTCCAATTCTTTGCTACCACAAAAAAATCTGCTATAAATATTTTAGTGTATGCTTAAAGTTTGTTTTGCCTAGAGTTACTCCCTCTGTTAAAATATCCTCCCTTTTATTCTTTCCTCTTTCTTCCTGTCTTCCTCTCCTATTTCCCTAATGAGTGAAATGTATTTCTGTACCTTAGTTATAATTGCCTCATCCACTCTGATCAGCAATTTTATTAATTCTTTTATCATCCTTCTTTCCCTAATAGAACTAGTTAAAACAAATACAAAAACAAAAACCCCAAAAGCTTTCCACAGTTTGTTGTCCTTGGTTTCTCTCACCAGCCTCAGCTCATTGTGAACTTTAGCATTCCTGACACTGTTCTTAAAGAGCTATGTCACACTTTTATATTCATTCTGTTACCTATTCTTGCTTCCTTTTTCTCTACAGCTTTTAAAAATTTAAAGTTTGTCATTGAGTTCCTCTTGCAGCTACATCAACAAAGTTGTCCTTAGATGTTTTTCTCTTTTTCCTCCTTATCGGAATTATTTTTCTTTGTGTCTTTGCAATTTCTTTCTTGAGAATTTCTTGTCAATCCTGGCCTGACTTCTTACGTGAAATTTCAATCTATGGGATCCTACTTGTTCTTTTTGTGAATGCTTTGAAAACTACACTTTGAGGGGCAGCTGGGTGGCACAGTGGATAGAGCACAGGCCCTGAAGTCAGGAGGACCTGAGTTCAAATCCGGCCTCAGACATATAACACTTACTAGCTGTGTGACCCTGGGCAAGTCACTTAACCCCATTGCCTAGCCAAAAAAGAAAGAAAGAAAGAAAGAAAGAAAGAAAGAGAGAAAGAAAGAAAACTACACTTTGAGATGATACATGGCTTTCCTCTCCTTTATCAACAATGCTAAGATAGAATGGTCCTATCATTCCCACCCCAGCAACCACTTCTTCTTTCCTGGAGATACCAGAATACTGACTGCATTGTATGCATCTTATCTTTGCTATAGCTTCATCAGTGTCTCTGAAGTCAGACCTTAAGTATCTTGAGGGAAGAAAGGAAATAAGTATTTATTAAGTACCTACTATGTACCAGGAACTGAGCTAAGTGCTTTAACAAATATTATCTCATTGGTTCCTAACAACTACCCTGGGAAGTAGGTGCTATTATTATCCCCATTTTACAGCTGAGGAAACTGAGGCACACAGAAATTTAAGTGACTTGACTATAGTCTCATGGTTAGTAAGTATCTGAGTGCAGATTCAAACTCTTTGTGCTCTACCCACTGTACCATCTAGTGACCTTCTACTGAAATATCTCTCATCTTGTGCAGCGCTTAGCACAGGATTGGGAAGGTGGTAGGTGCTCGTGTGGATGAACAAAAAGAAGAATATAGACAAAGAAACACACAAAGTTAGGCAATTTGTAAAATTAAGTATCAGTTTTATACAGGTTGGGGGACATTAAAGATTTTTATGTTTAAATAGCGTTTTTTAAAAGGAATTATCATTTCCCTTTGTGTTAGACCCCTGAAGTATTAGAATTTGCTCTAGTAAGGGATGAAAGGGACCAATGTATATGGTTAAAAAGTTCTCAGGCCATTCTCTCTGGACCTCCTCTTACTAGTCATAAGCATTGCTGTTTTTTTCTTTTTTGTTTGTTTGTTTTGTTTTGTTTTTGCTAGCTTGTCTCTAGTTTGGTCTCACTGCCTATCCTCCCATTTTAGGGCCATCAGCTAAGGTCACAAGACAGTCTCCCCATTTGTATAAAAACATTTACCACAGAATAAAGCAGATTGTAAGCAGCTTTGTACTTGAAAGTGATAGAAATTAATTATAGGTTTCAGTGGCAAGAGTGAGTGTCCTCAATGGTGACAAAGGACAACTACATCCTTTAGTATATAAGTTCCTTGAGGGCAGGAACTGTTGCCCTTTGGTCTTTGTAACCCCAGGGCTTGGCACAGTGCCAGACACACAATGAGTGCTTAATAAATGCTTGTTGATTGATTAATACAGTAGAGTCAAAAACCCCAACCTTTTTTCATCACCGTCATGAACAGGCTGTGGTGGAAATATGGGCACATGAAACTGAGAGTATCCAGTATTGCGCTTTAACATTCATGGCCAATTCTTCTTTTAGAGAAGAGAGAACACCCATGAACTTTGTCCATAATAGGTATGATATTTGATGAAGGGCCTAGGAAAGAAGCTCTTTATTTTCTTCTGTTTGCTCAGATCCCATAGCTTATACAGACAGCTCAATATTCAAGGAATTTGATCTTCTCTGAACAAACAAACAACAGTCTTTGTATTTTGGACTTAAATAGCTCAACTTTTAAAGAAATTGAGGTTGACTACTGAAGGAAATTTTGGCAACCCATTCTGAATAACCCAAATGGTTTTGATGTGTTTTTGAAAGCTTCAGGCTTTAATTTGAAGAATTTTATGGGCTAAGGTAAAGGCTAGGTTTCTGATTTTTTTTTTTCCAGTCAAACAATGAGCTGTTTCTCTGAGATACTGTTGGGTCTTCAGAGTTCTTCATGCAGCTAAAAGAACAGAATAAAGTATCTAGTATACATAAACGCCTGACTTCAGAATAGCAAATTTATGAATATAGAGATATCAAAAACTATTGCCATACCCTACCTACTTCAGTGCTATCAATCAAGAATCAATAAACATTTATTAAGAACCTACTAGGTGCCAGGCACTGTGGTAAGTGCTGAGTATACAAAAAGGGGCAAAAGAAAGTGTTTGCCCTCAAGAAAATCACAATCTAATGCAGAAGATGATGTACAAATAAATATACACAAACAGGCTATATACAGGATAAATAGGAAAGAATTAATGGAGGAATGGCACTAGAATTAATAGGAGATTGGAGAAACTTCCTGTAGAAGAAGGGATTTTATTTCACACTTAAAGAAAGCCAGGGAAGTGAGTTGGTAGAGATGAGGAGGGAGAACCTTCTAAGTGTGGAGGACAGCCAGAGAATTTGCTGGGAGCAGAGAGATAGAGTGTCTTGTTTATAGAACAGCAAGGAGGCCACCTTGCACCAGACAACAACACCTGGAAATTTGTGGATGTGACTCTTAGAATTCCTACTTTCTTTCAAAACTTAGTTCAATCACTTTCTTCTCCATGAATACCTTCCTAATTTCTCAGCTGCTAGTAGATACCACCCCATTATCTTTTATTTATTTTGTACATTATTACTATATGTGTGCCATCCTCGACAGAATTTAAGTTCCCCTACTACAGGAGCAATTTTTACTTTTGTCTTTCCATCACCGAACCTATTGACTGACAGAAAGTAAATGCTTAGATAGGTGCTTGTTGATTGATCATGAAAAGCAGACTGCCTGGTGATTGGAATACTGAGGGGCAAATAGGGAGAGAAAGATGTACTTGGTGCAGTTTGCATAGAAAGCTTCCTTCTCTTCCTTTTGCTTACCTGAGGTGACCAGAAAGGGGAGTCAGATTATGATGGGTTGAAGAGTGAGTGAGAAGTAAAGGATGGAAGCTGGGAGTAGAGACTATTCTTTCTACAAGTGTGCCAATGACTTTTGGTAGTAGCAAAGAATTGGAAACAAAGTAGATGCCTGTGAACTGGGGAAAGTTGAGGTTCATAAATGTCATAGAACGTTTTAGTGCTTGTAAGAAACAATGAAAGATGATGTACAACAGAGAAGCATGAGAAGACTTAGATGAACTGATGTAAAGTGAATAAGCAGAACCAGGAAAAAAGTACACAATGACTCCAACATGTAAATGGGACAACAACAGCAACAAAGCAAATGAAATGAATGCCAAGAAATTGTAATGACTAAGCTCAGTAAGAGAAAAAAAGATGAGAAGGTTCTTCACCCTGCTGTTTTGCAGAGTTGGGGCTATTGATAAGTTATAATACTTATAATATCAGACTTTAGATGTCCTAGTTTTACTACACTTTAAAAAATCTTTAAAAATTTGTTGTTATAAGCGTGTCTATGTGGGAGAGGCAGGGGAAAGAGATACATTAGGAAAGACAGGTGATATAAAAATAAGATGTAATACAATTTATTTAAAAGAGTTTGATTATTAAAGGGAGAAAAAATGGAGTAATAGGTCAAGGGAAATTTTTACACTTTTTAAAATAGAGAAGAGTTAGCCATATTAGGCAAAGGGGAAGGAGCTAATGAAGAGAGAGAGAGAAGGCATGAAGAGAGAGAAGGAGTCCTCCAGGACTCCAACCTGGAGGAAACAGTCAAGCATGAGATCAATATCACAAGTGGAGGGGTGAGCCTTAGCCAGAAGCTGAGCTAACTATTCTTCAGAGACAAGAAAGCAAGAGAACAAAATGGATGTAGACACAAAGAATATTTGATGTGAAGAGGAAAGGAGTCAAAGGAGGCCCTGTCAAATGATCTTTATCATAGTCGTTGTTATTTTACTAGTATAAAGAGATAAATTCATTTACTGAGAATATAGTGAGAATGACGGACTCAGAGATTTGAAAATATAGGAGAGGATTTAAAATGATATCTTTGGGGAAAATAATTGGTAATTGATGAGTAAATTATATAAAAAGGACTCAATTGAGATTATTGTCAAATACTGAAATGGATCCTTCAATAATTCAGTTCACCATCTCTCCACGTCTGCCTATCCTTTGTGACTCTTGTTCGTGCCCTCCCCTAAGTTCACACAGTAGACCCATCCTATGCATTAGGTGCTTTCTTATTTTTTCCTGACTTAGATTGAGAATATCAATAGAGCAGCTTTGCTTTGCAATTAGCATACTATCAGGCTTTCTTTTTTCAATCAAAAATCTCCCAAACGATATCATTTACATTGGTCTCTATTGAAGTCTGTTAACACACACGCACACACACACACACACACACACACACACACCATATGCCTTTCCATTGCTCTCTGAATGATAAATATTTTTAATTCTTTGGAGATTTTAATGTCCCATAATTCACAATGTGATGCAATGAGTAGGATGCTAGGTTTAGAATAAGGAAAAATTGGGTTCAAATTCTCTCAGCCACTTACTAGCTCTGTATCACTTACTCTTTCTAGACTCAGTTTCCTCATCTGTAAAATGAATTGGTAACACTCAATGACCTCTCTAAGGTCCCTTCTAACTCTAAATTTATGGACTTATACATAGTCATAATAAAAAAGTTGTCCTATTTTTTAAAATAAGTTTTTATTGATGTTATTTGTTTTATACATCACCATAATTTCTCTCAGCATTTCTCCCCTTTCTTCTCCCTGACAGACATCCCATATAACAACCTTTTTTTAGAAGATAAAAAGAAAGAAAAAGAGGGGTAAAATCAGTGTAATTGATAAATACATTGGAAAAGTCTGAAAATATGTGTGATGTACCACATTCATAGACCTCCCCCCACTGCAAAAGGGTGTGGTGGGAGCATCTTCTCATTCTTCTTTGGAACCATGATTGTTCTTAGTAATTTTAAAACATTTGCTCTTGCTTTTATTTTTCTTTTGGGGGGGGGGTTCTTTCTGTTTGCACTGTTGTCATTGTGAGAAGTTTGGTGTGGGACAAAGAGGGTGGGGAAAATATTGGGCTGAATTATCTTTGGGAAATTCTGGTTTCTTTGCATTACTGAGAATAGCTAAGTCACTCACATCTGATCATCTTACAATATTACTATTACTTTGTACACAGTACATTTCATTTTACACCAGCCCATGCAAGTCTTTCTGGGTTTTTCTGAGAGCATCCTGCTCATCCTTTCTTATAGTATTATAGAATTCCATCATAATCACATACCACAGCTTGTTCAGCCATTCCCAGTTGATGGCCATCCCCTCAATTTCTAATTCTTTGCCCCTAGAAAAGAGCTGCTATAAATATTTTGTACATATAGGTCCTTTTCCTTTTTGTTTTTTTTAATGTCTTTTGGGAGACAGACATAATAGTGGTATTGTTGTGTCAAAGGGTATGCTTGGTTTTATGGCCCTTTGGGCATAGTTATAAATTGCTCTACAGAATGGTTGGATCAGTTCACAACTCCACCAACAGTGCATTAGTGTTCCAATTTTCCATGTCTTCTCCAGCACCAATCATTGTCCTTTTTATGCTTCTCTTGAATCTTGTATGTGGAAGTCAGATTTTCTATTCAGCTTTGGTCTTTTCATCAAGAATTCTTGAAAGTCCTCTATTTAATTGAATATCCATTTCCCCTCCTGAAGGATTATACTCAGTTTTGCTGAGTAGGTGATTCTTGTTATAATCTTAGCTCCTTTGCCCTTCAGGAATATCATATTCCAAGTCCTCCGATCTTTTAATATAGAAACTGCTAGGTCTTCTGTTATCCTGACTGTGGCTCCATGATACTTGAATTGTTTTCTTTCTGGCTGCTTGCAATATCTTCTCGTTGATCTGGGAACTCTGGAATTTGGCTATAATATTCGTAAGAGTTTTCCTTTGGGGATATCTTTTAGGAGGTGATTGGTGGATTCTTTCAATTTCTGTTTTACCCTCTGGTTCAAGGATATCAGAGCAGTTTTCCTTGATAATTTCTTGAAAGATAATGCCTAGGTTCTTTTTTTGATTATGACTTTCAGGTAGTCCTATAATTATAAAATTATCTCTTCTGGACCTATTTTCTAGGTCAGTTGTTTTTCCAATGAGATATTTCACATTCTTTTGGTTTTGTTTTATTGTTTCTTGATTTCTCATTGTCATTGGCTTCCATTTGCTCTATTCTAATTTTAAAGGAATTATTTTCTTCAGTGAGCTTTTGGACTTCCTTTTCCATTTGGCCAGTTCTGCTCTTTAAGGCATTCTTCTCCTCATCGGCTTTTTGGACCTCTTTTGCCATTTGGGTTAGTCTACTTTTTAAGGTGTTATTTTCTTCAGTATTTTTGGGGTCTTCTTTAGCAAGTTGTTGACTTGTTTTTCATGATTTTCTTTCATCACTCTCATTTCTCTTCCCAATTTTTCCTCTACTTCTCTTACTTGTTTTTCAAAATTAGTCTGTGTCTATGTCCTTCCTTCTATCTGTCTCTCATTTTTCATCAATAATGTTTCAGAAAGATAAGAACTGATTTTTAAAAGTTGCATACCATGTTTTTTCCCCTCATTTTTATTCTTCAAACTTTGTACTAAATTTCATTTTCACAAGTTAATATTCTGCTAATGGACAGCTGTGATATTACCCTGAAATCTGCAATGACTCATTTCTTCTCAATTAAAACATAATCAGTTTCATTTTTGTTATATTATTTAGTGATCACCATGTCCAACACATTTCATATTTTTTCCTTGAAGAAAGTATTCAAGATATCTAGACATGAGTCTTTTGATACTCTCATTCTTTATCCTTGATCCTTATTTTACAATGTACTTTGACTAGTCCCATTTATTCTCACTTTCTCATTGAATTCACAGAGTATGCAAGTATATTTGTTTTAATTTGGAGGCTATAATTGAGTTCTTCATAGCATTTCTCTACATTTTTATCTTCTTCAACAGATATTAGCACATAAGCTACAACTATTTTCAGACTTATCTTTTCCCAAATAGTTATCATTGCCACTGCAATATAAGATGACTGGTTTCATGAAAATCTGAGACAATTCAAATCCAATGAACTGATAGTTTCTGTTTCCTTTGAATGCATGATAAAACCAATGCTGCCACATCCTTCACTTGCCTTTCCAAGGAGAACCTGTGGACCATTCTTCCATTTAGAAGTGATTCGCATAGTGGAAAAGCTAAGAAGTGAAAGAACAGGAGATTTTTTGTTAAAGAGATGAATTCAGAATTCTTTCTTCTGGTTATGTGGATACTAGGAATTTAAAGATTGATACAGTTTAGTTCCTTCAGAAGTATGTCCACTTATTGGTTTTTGGACAAGGATCTCACATTTATGGTGTCAATAGCTAAATGAAAATTTATGTATAGTTTATAAACTGGATCTAGAGGGGCCCTCTTTTCAATTACTTTTCCAATATAACTTCAGGAGAGAGAGTGGGCCACATTGGACTGAGAGACATTTTATATTTTTCTTTATGTTATGGCCATGGCCAGGGAATTCATGGAATACTCCACTTACTCAATAAACATCTTAAAAACCTACTATGTGCCAGACACTGAACTAAGTGCTAGGGATACAAAAGAGGCAAAAGACATCCCCCATCCTCAAGGAGCTTACAATCTAATGGGGGATGCAACCTAATAT
Source organism: Vombatus ursinus (assembly GCF_900497805.2). Taxonomy (NCBI): domain Eukaryota; kingdom Metazoa; phylum Chordata; class Mammalia; order Diprotodontia; family Vombatidae; genus Vombatus; species Vombatus ursinus. The sequence continues at coordinate 51,035,211 of NW_020948983.1, read as the reverse complement.
ACATATATATATAATATATATACATGTATATGTATGTACATGTAATATATACATATATGTGCACATATATCTCTATATATGCATATATACACATATATCTATATCTACATATATAGCTTGCAAACAGACATATAGAAAACAAATGATGTACAGTATAAATAGTAAATAATTGACAGAGTGAAGGCTCTAGAACTAAGAGGGGTTAGGCAAAGCTTCCAGTAAAAGATGAAATTTTAATTGGGACTTAAAGGCAGCTAGAAAAATGAGTAGGTAGAATAGAGGAGGGAGAGCATCCTAAGCATAGGGTACAGCTAGAAAAAAAATGCCTAGAGGTGAGAAATGGAGTGTCTTGCTCTGGAACAACCAGGAGGCTAGTGTCACTGAAGACTATGTGTTAGAGAGTAAGTATTGTTGTGGTTGTTTGTCCTTCATTTTCAAAGGGGACCAGTGACATCACAGGGTAATGTTTTGACTTGCATGTGAGTTGAATTTAAGTGAGGCAGAGTTATGCAAAGATGTCAGTCTCACTCTCTCTTCCAGAGTAATTGAAGTCCAGTGGCAAGGCAAAAGTCAGGATAACTGGCAATGGCCCAGGATGCAGTGGATGACCTTGGCACCTTTGATGTCTGATCAAGCTCTAAACATTACATAATGCCTGCTCCAGCTGCTTTCATGGCTGTTGGAACAACTTGTCCTCATTTGTCCATTCTGGGAAGTCTTCACATGCTTGAAGCAGACATCCCACTTATTCATCAATGGGTTTGAGGGCTGTTGGTCACCCTCAACCTGGTTTAGCCTGTCTGCCAGCATGGTTTTATCAGAGTGTGGCCACTGTGCATGATACAGCTTCTTAGACCCACAGTTGAGAGTTGGGTGACAGGTAAACACCAAAGGTGGATTGACAGCCCTGAAAAGGACTCAGCAAGCCCTCACACCAGAGGTGCTAGTCCTCCCTGAATATCCCATAGAACCCAGAATAAGTTGTAAGAAGATTGGAAAGGTAGGAAGAGTCTAGGTTTTTAAGGCTTTTGAATATCAAACAGAGCATTTTATATTTCATTCTGAAGTAATAGCGAGCCATTGGAGTTTATTGAGTAGGGAGTGACATGGGCAGACTTGTGCTTTAGGAAAATCACCTTAATGACTAAATAGCAGATGAATTAAGGTAGGGAGAGACTTGAGGCAGGCTGATACTCAGAAAGTAGATGGTCTAGGAACAAGACTACTGAAAGTCCTTTCATCATGGCAGAACCTTTCATTGCTTGCTCTCTGCTAGTGTTGACTTCGAGAATTCAGCACCATCTCCCCTCCATGATGACAAATTAAAATAGAGTTCTGTGGCAGTCTGACTCTGAACCATAGATTTATAATGGAAAAATTAGCACAAGCCCAAGTTTTTCTCTAACATGTTAATTAGCTTGGAAGCAGGAATGGCAAAGCTGGATAATGGAGGTTACTCACATTTGGGAAATTGCAGGGGCCAAAATCATGGAAGATCAAAAGGATTTGAGATCCTAGGAGCTATGGTGAAGCTATCATGGAAATGTTTTAGTGTGTGTGTGTGTGTGTGTGTGTGTGTGTGTGTGTGTGTGTGTGTGTGTGACAGAGAGAGAGAGAGAGAGAGACAGAGAGACAGAGAGACAGAGAGAACATAAATGAATAAGGATCGCATGATGTAATTAATACAAACAGGTTCTGATTGAGTGAGGGATAAGGGAATTGAATGGATAGATGTTAGTTAAATATGGGAATTTCTGAATTTAAGATCTTGGGGACATGGTAGTATCCTATTATAACATGGGTTGATTCCAAACTAGATGTCAAGTTGAATGCCAAATTCCAACTTACTTTATTTTATAATGTTCCTGAGGGTTGGCTTTGAGCCCAAGAAAAGATAAAGAAACTCTCTTCTTCTGGTTTATCCTATATAGCTTCTTCCTCCAAGTGTCTATGACTTAGGTTAATTTTATTTATCTGGATGCCTTTTGGGTTAAGTAGACTTTGTGTGGTCCAAGGTATTCAACACCATTATTTCCATGGGAGAAAAAAAAAAACCTTCTGAGATTTCATGAAATGAACTTTGGGATGAATTTATGAGACACAGCCTGTTAGTGAGATGAGCTTCCAGAAGAGTTCAGTCATTGATAACTGGGGACAATAGAGGAATGTGAAACTGGAGCTGGCACGGGAGTCAAAGTATTAAGCACAGTCAGGTCGTTTTAGGGAAGCTATTTTTCCTTCCTACTGGCTGCACATTTACAATGAAAACAGTTTTTGACACTTAGAGACTTGGATGGATAGGGTAAGGATACACTGAAGAGAGAATCTATTAACAGCCTTTTGAGGTGCTCCATTTTAATATGTAGCTATTTCTCAACTGTGATCACTGGTAGAAGAGATCAGTGATTTAACTAATCCAAAATTCATTTGTATTTGGCTTTGGAATATATCACTTTTTTTCGGCTGAGGAAAAGGGGTGTGAGATTGAATAACAGTTTTTGTTCAGACTTACAATGAATTAGTCTGATTATTGGATCATATAAATGATAGCATGGGGAAAATCATCCAGAAACATTCCAGGTTGCAAGAGCAGTCTCACCTGGCATCTAAAAAAATTAGCTGCAGATAATACTGCCATGTGGATGATATACATTTAGAAAGTTGAACGTTGACAATACTATCCAAATTTATGTTAATTTTATTTTAAAAATAATTATTATTTGCCTTTTATTGTTTATATCAGTCATTTCTACTTAATCTGTCTTTGTTGAACCCTCCCTTCTCAGAAAGAAAAATAAACAATCAAACAAATGAATAAATAAATAAAGACAGCAACCGTTACTGCATGTGCCACATTCCACATTCATGGTCCCTCCCTCCCTCTTCCACCTCCTCTCCATCCTACTGAAAGTAAAACATTATGTTTCATTATCTGTTCTCCAGAACTGAGATAATTCATCAGTATTATAGATTCAATGAGTACCAACTATGGATTCAAATATATATATTTCACATATACTGTTAGAATATGTGAAAGATTCAGTTCTGAGCTTGGAGTCTGATGTGATTTTGTCTGCTTTGCTAATGCCTGCTTCTTCTCAGAACAAGTTAAGAGGACCCTGCCTTTACCCATTGACTTTCTCTTATTACTACTTTCTAAACCTCAGTGACCACCAGCCCCTTAAAGCAAAATACCAATCCTTCTGACCTTCCTGGTCCCTGAGCCTGTTTGGCTTCCTGAATTTGGAGATCTGTCATATCTGATCCCTGATTACATTTCCTTTTCTTCTGCTACCATTCTATAGCTGGAAGCCCAACACTTCTGTTGTTGTTATTTAGTCATTTTTAGTCATATCTGACTCTTTGTGACCCCATTTGGAGTTTTCTTGGCAAAGATACTGGAATGATTTGCCATTTTCTTTTCTGGCTCATTTGACAGATAAGGAAACCAAGGCAAACAGGGTTAAGTGACTTGCCCACTTAACTAGTAAGTATCTGAAGCCTGCAGAGGAGGACACCCAAAATGGCAAAAGGCTTTAAACCCACATCACCTGAGGTTAAGCTGAAAGAAATGGAAATGTTTAACCCAGAGAAGAGAAGACCCAGGTGGGACATGCTAGCTGTCTCAGAGTATTTCAGCCTTGTTCTGTTTGGTTCCAGCAAGCAGAAGGTGGAGCAAGGAGTGGAAATTGAAAGGTGGCAAATTTAAGCTTAAAAGACTTCCTACTGTTATATTATTCCAGAGTGGAATCGGCTGCTTTTGGAAGTAGTAGGTTCTAACTCCCTCCCTCCCACTCTTACCACTGTAAACTTTAAGCAGAGCATTACTAAGATAAGCACTTTATAGGTTTTGACAATTTTTTTTGAGGATGGATTGATTTAAATGGTGACTGAGGTACATTCCAAAGCAGAAATTCTGCCATTGATAGGCAGGTAGCCATCAAGCATTTATTACTATATGCTGGACACTGTGCTAAGTGCTGAGGATACAAATAGAAACAAAAAGGTAGTCTTTGCCCTCAATGAGGTTATATTCTCATGGGGGTAGAAAACACAAAAGGGAACTAAAAAGTGGAGGGGCTAGGAAGAGACCCTAGTTGGACATTTGGATAAAGTCTGGAGAGTCAGATGCATAGCTGGGAGCAGAATGAAATATGGCTGTCCTGACATGGTCCCCAAATTGAAATCTCCTCTGCTCTCCATAATCTGTCATCCAGTCATTTTAGGCTTTTGACATTCCTCACACAAGATACTCCATCTCCTAGTTCTGGGCCACTGACTGGCCCTTATGCCTAGAATTTTCTCCCTTGCCATCTCTACCTCATGGCTTTCCTGGTTTACTTTAAGTCCCAGTTAAAATCCCACCTTCTATAAGAAGTGCCTTCTAGTTCCTCTTAATGCTCATGCCTTCCCTCTGTTGATTATTTCCAGTTTATCCTATCTACATGTTGCTTGTACATAATTGTTTGTATGCTGTCTCTCCCATTAGACTGTGAATCTCTTGAGAGCAGGGACTTTTTGGTTATTGTTGTTTTGGTCTCTTTCTGTATCTACAGTGCTTACTGAAAGCGCCTGGCACTTAGTAGGTTCTTAATAAAGGCTTGATTTGACAGCTGGAGAACAATACAATGTGGTTATCAAGGCCTAGATTACAATATTAGTAAGTGTTATCAGAAGTGAGAGGATGGAAAAGGGATAATAGAATGTAAACTCTTTCAGGGCTGGGCCTGTTTTGTTTTTGTGTTTATAGTTCCAACCCTTGACACAATATCCTGCACATAGTATATGCTTAATGCAGGTAGAATAAATGAATAAAAACAGTGAATCCAACAAAGTGGTCACATTATTCGAGTTTCTAGTCCATATTTCCATTGAGCTGGAACAAATGACCATATTTTACATAATTGTAACTTTTAATAGTAGGGCAGCTAGATAGCCCAATGGATAGAGCACTGGGCTTGGAATCAGGAAGACTCATCTTCCTGAGTTAAAATCTGGCCTTAGACACTAACTAGCTGGGTGAGCGTGGGCAAGTTACTTTACCCTGTTTGCCTTAGTTTCTTCATCTGTAAAATGAACTGGAAAAGGAAATGGCAAGTCACTATATTATCCTTGGCAAGAAAACCCCAAATGGGGTCATGAAGAGTCAGACATGACTTAAACAACCAAATAACAACAGACTTTGAATAGTATGAAATAAAATACTTATGACCACTTCACAATATTGATTATTTGCACTAATCAGAACCTTGCTGTAAATCCTTGTTGAATTGAATTGGGCTTTCCATGATGGGTAGACAGGATGCATGTTGAGATGAAATAGTTAAGATGAAATTTTAGTTAAGAGGATTTGTGTGAGAAAAATTAGAGAGTGGAGTATCTATGATCACAATGTATACAGAAGTATAATGGACAATTGCAACCCAATTCAAATCCACTCAACATTTATTAGATATCTTTACATATAAGTTACACTGTTTGGAGTTGAGGGTACAAATAGAAAACAATAAAAAAATTCTGTCCTTTTGTTGCTGTTGTTCAGACATTTCAGTCATGTCCAATTCTTCATGGTCCCATTTAAGGTTTTCTTGGCAAAGATACTGGAGTGGTTTGCCCTTTTCTTCTCCAGTTCATTTTACAGATGAGGAAACTGAGGCAAACAGGATTAAATGACTTGCTCAGGGTCACATATGTAGTAAGTGTTTGAGGCCACATTTGAACTCAATATGAGTCTTCCTGATTCCAATCCCAGTACTCTATCCACTGTGCCACCTAGCTGCCATATATATACATATATATATACATGTATATGATATAATGGTATAATATGACATAATATAAAATAAAATATAAGTATATGATATATATATGATATATAAGTATATGATAGAGGGAAAGAGCTCTAACAATTATAAGGAGCAGAAAAGGCTTCCCCTAGGATATGATAAAGGAGCTGAACAATGAATGAAACTAAAATTTCTAAGAGAAAAAAATAAGGAGAGAGTGAATGGTGTCTATGTTTGTGATATAGTTCAGTTGACTGCTAGGCGGCCCCTTGCCCAAAAATGTCTTCCCTACTGCCTCTTCTGTTGAAATTCCACCATTAGTGATTCATTCCCCCGAGTCTTTAGAGATTTTTGGTTTTCAAGACTTTACTATTAAAATGTAATACCTCTGGGAGGAATAACATTTTAAATCATCATCAGCTAACACATTAGTGAAGATTAGTTGGCAGCTAACTCAAAGCAAGGCCCTGAGGGAATGAGACACAGATAGACTCTTGAGAGAGTGTAGAGGGTGTCAGGAAGAGAAAGGCATCAAAAGGGAGGTGGGAAGGTGACAAAACAAATGTTGCCTTCTTAACCCCTTACATTTACCTAACTGATAAAGTGCTTTCTCTCATTTGATCAGAAATGATCAAAGAACAAATAGAAATGCTTAATGTAAATTTGTATAATTTGTAGATCACCTGCCATAAAATTTTAATCCCGGGTCAGTCTTCCTCCCATCAGGAACACTGGGTCATGACTATTTATTCATCGATTCAATATTCAAAAAAAATTTTAGTATCTTTTATGTGCAGGACATTGTGCTGGATTCTAGAAAGATCAATAATAGTCCCTTCCATTGAGGAGTCTATAATCTATCATTCTCATTGTACAGATAAGGAAAATGAGACCCTAGAGGCTGTAATTTCTCCAAATTCACACAGCTTTTTGGTGGCAAAACTGTGACTATGACCTGGACCTTTAATGCCCTGTCCAATGTTCTTTCCTAATAGAAAAAAACAAAAAAACAAACAAAAAAAAAAACAAAAAGAGGAATTATTATAATTGCAGTCTACTATTGCTTCTCTTACCATTGGAGAACAGAGTAACAGAATCCAAGATTTGGAAGGATCCTCAGAAACCATTTAGTCCAACTTGTAACTGCCTAAGAGTCCCATTTGCAACGTACCTTATGAATAATCATTTGGTTTTTGCTAGAAGACTTCTAATAAGCAGTTCCATTATCTCCTGAGAAAGCCCATTTCATTTTCAGTTGTTCAGTCGTGTCTGACTCTCTGTGACCCCGTGGACCATACTATCCATTGGGTTTTCCTTTTCCAGTGGATCAAGGCAAGCAGGGTTAAGTGACTTGCCTAGGGTCACATAGCTAGTAAGTGTCTGAGGCTGGATTTGAACTTGGGTCTTCCTGACTCCAGGCCCAGGGCTCTATCCACTGACGCAACTAGCTGCCCCCTCCATTTTCAGCTAGCCCTATCATTGTTTTTTCTTTCATCAATCTTACATTTGTCTCTTTGAAACTTTTACTTATTGTATTCTGTTTTGCATGTGGGCACCAAGCATTACAAATTTGTTTTCTATGTAATGGCCTTTCAAATAGTTGAAGACTGATATAACCCCTTAAGTCTTCTCTAGTCTAAACAACCCTGGTTCCATGAACTCATGTAGCTTGAACATCATACTCTTCAGCAGTTTCTAGCTCATAAATATCCTTCCCAAAACATGGCACCTTGAACTCTAGATGTGGTCTGACTAGAACAGAACACAGTAGGATGATCCATTCCCTAGTCCTGGTCACTATTTCTTTCATTGCAGCCTAAGAATTGTTTTAAAATACAGAGATACAGATAATCCCAGACTTTGCTACCCACTGTGTAAAATTACATTTCCAAAGAGGTAATGGTCTAATAAATTATTCTGGATCCAACATATGATTTTTGCAGAAAATTTGTTTCTAATTTAGTTTTCTGAAACTGATTTTCAACTTCATTGATATTCTCTGAGTACACACCAGAAGGTCTCTGATGGGAGGAAGACTGACCCAGGATTAAAATTTTATGGCAGGTGATCTACAAATTATACAAATTTACATAAAGCATGCATTATATAACATGAAACGGATAAGGAAAAATATCTTTTCATGTTTTGCTAGCTTTTGTCTGGAACACAAAACATATAGTTCTTATTCACAGTCTCTCAAACCATAGGACACTGGATAGAATTCATCCATCGTTTGGCATAAAAATTTTGGCCCCAAACTATTTAAACCATTATCAAAAACATACTAGATATCCAACTAAAGTAATTTGGTGAAGAAAAGAATTTAGGCATGCACTTTTATTAATTCTGACTTATTAAGTGCTATATTTAAAACCATTTTACAACCAAAAGTTAAAAGATGATAATGCACATTCTGCAACTTAGTCTGCCCATTAATGGAGAGAAATATGCTGGTATTGTGTCATTGTAAACCCTGTAAATTATTCTTTACTAAGGAGCTGAGGAGACAACTGCCAAAGAAACGGGAACCAAGGCTTGAAGCAATGAAAAAATAGAGGAAATAAGTTTCTAAATGCTGACGCTGGTTATGAAGCTGATATTTTATTTAGATGTCCTAGCAGCCCAGAGCTCTTGGAAACCATGTTTACAGTCTTCATACAATAGAAACACAAGCAGTGGTGTGTATTTTGGCAAGTTGTGTTCCGATTTAGTTGTAAGAATTCACAGTACTCAATGCTTCAGGGCTTCCATGCTGCTCCAGGCAAAAGCTGGTATTATAAATTATACCACACAAAGCTGAATTTGACCTACCAGTTGATGCATAATAAACTGACTTAATTCTGAATATTAACTACATATTGTGGCCTAAAGGTTTTCTGCTCTCTAAGTGTAACAATAAATTATACAAAAACCTTCCTCTTGGGTGAAGCCTAAATATAAATAAATCCCTAGCCTTCATACTACGCTGAAAAGAACAGTTACTATAGACACCAGGGAGAATATATTAATCTTAAATATTATTGCCAAGTAAAAATAACTTTGGAATATCACTAAGTACATGAACTAATTATCAAAACTTGGAAAGAGTTTCTGTGCTTTAATAAGCCACTTCCAAAATTGCTGCATTTCATGGATGGGGAACTGAATGAGAAGGTTCAGATCTCTGTTCAGTGATTAGGGTCATGTGAAAGGGATGCTCATTTGGAAAACATAATCTTCTCTGGCACCATCTTATAGCAAAATGTACTTCAAAAAGTAATTTCCACTGCATGTAATTTGGTTGAAATAGCCTTGGGTTTGAGGAATCAAGAGTTTGGAATTCAGGCCTGTCTCTGTCACTGAACTGCTGTGTAAGATTGAATAAATCACAAGGTTATACTGGACAACTGTCTTCTTAATGGGCCAGATAGTCAGTTTGGTGGATAGAGCAGACATGGAGTCAGGAGCATCTATATTCAGATGCCATTTTAGACATTTACCAAAAGATGAAAAAAATCATCCCATCCATTATGTATTGCACACTGTGCCCATTATATACATTTGCATGTTTTATAAGTCCTCTGACATATTATTTTAACCCCAGGCTGGTCTTCTCTGCCTAATCCTTACTCTCAGTCCTTCTGGCATATACTAAGGAAACAGCGATGTATGATCCTGGGCAAATAAGTTGACCTTTCTCAGTATTGGTTTCTTCATCTGTAAAATGGGGATAATAATAGCATTTCATAAGACTATTATGAGGAAAGCATAAGATAATAAATATAAAATGTTCTGCAAACATTAAAGTGTTATATATTTGTCATTATTTATTTTAATAAAAGGAAAAGGGATCAAAATGGATTTTCTCTAATTGAGCCCAAGTTTGTTGTGAGAGTAAATAAAGTTAGTATTTGGGAGGTACTTTGATCTCTTTATGGACAAAATATTTTACCATAAAGAGTCTCATAGGATTGTAGACTGAAAACTGAAAGAGATTTCAGAGACCTTCTTGGTCAGTTCCTTCATTTTATGGAGTAAAGTAAGGTCCAAGGGAATTAAGTGATGTACCCATGTACAACCAATGACCTAGGGTCTTGCCACTTCACACAAAGGGGCTGTATCTTTGAATTCATGTGAGCCAGATTGGATCCTAGGAAAACCTGACCCCAAAGAGATGGGGTTCAGGCTTTTCTTATTCTATCTCATTGTCTCCCACTCCTGAGGCTTGAGGAAGATCTCAAGATTTTAATGTTTGAGGTCTCCCTAAAAGGGATTAGCATGGTCAGTTCTAGAAAAGTTATTCAGTGTTCAAAGTGGGAGATATCATGTTTAGGACAGCTAGTTGTTTCTTTCCTTACAAAAGAAATTCTTAAAACAAAAAAGACTGATATGCATACATTAACAAACACTCAAATTATAAAACAATAAGCCATCACTTGTGTTATGCTGGGATTTAGGAAAGATTCCTGAGACTGTTGTGATTCCTGAATAGTTTTCACATTCATCCTAGTCTGCATTGTCCTCACCTTCTGACTAGCCAGGTCTTGGTTTGAGCTTTCAGGTTCCAAGATAATCCCCAAAGTGGTGATAAACAGTACAGTACTAGGAAACACCTTCTGTTATTGGTTCCATCCAGAAACTCCTGACCTCTGGAACTCAAATGTCCATCTTTTTTTTTTCTTTAACATTTTTATTTAAAGTTTTGAGTTCCAAATTCTATCCCTCCTTCCCTTCCCCTCCCATCTCCCTGCAACAGTAAGCAATCAGTTATAGCTTATGCATGTACAATTATGTAAAAACATTTCTATATTAGTCATTTTATACAAGAAGACTCAAATAAAAGGAAAAAACATAAGAGTGAAAAATAACATGCTTCAGTCTGTATTCATTCAATATCAGTTCTTTCTCTGGAGGCAGATAGTATGCTTCATCATTGGTCCTTTGGGATTATCTTGGATCATTGTATTGCTGAGAATAGTTGTCATTCACAGTTCTTTATCCTATAATATTGCTGTTACTGTGTACAAAGTTCTCTTGGTTCTATTCACTTCACTATGCATCAGTTCATGTTAAGTCTTTCCAGGTTTTTCTGAAACCATCCTGCTTGTCATTTCTTATAGCACAATAATATTCCGTCACAATCATATACCACAGCTTGTTTAACCATTCTCCAATTGATGGGCATCCTTTTGATTTCCAATTCTTAGCCACCACAAAAGAGCTTATAAATATATATGCATATATATATGCATACACATGCATATATATGCATACATATGCATATATATCTATATATATGCATATATGTATATATATGCATATATATATATACATACACATATATGTATATATACATATTGTACAAATAGGTCCTTTTCCCTTTTTTTGGTTGTCTTTGGGATATAGAATGCTAGCACTGGCATTGCTGGATCAAAGGGTATGCACAGTTTTATAGCCCTTTGGGCATAGTTCCAAATTGCTCTCCAGAATGGTTGGATCATTTCACAACTCCACCAGCAGTGTATTAGTATCCAGTTTTTCAACATCCCCTCCAACATCCAACATTTTCCATGTTCCTTTTTTGTCATATTAGCCACTCTGATAGGTATGAATTATTTTAATTTGCATTTCTCTGATCAATAGTGATTTAGAGTATTTTTTCTTATGACTATAGATAGCTTTGATTTCTTTGTCTGAAAACTGCTTGTTCATATCCTTTGACCATTTATCAGCTGGGGAATGACTTGTATTTTTACAAATATGACTCAATTCTCTACTTATTTGGGAGATGAGGCCTTTATCAGAGATACTTGTTGCAAAAATTTTCTGCTTTACTTATAATTTTGGTTACATTGGTTTTGTTTGTGCAAAAACTTTTTAATTTTATATAAACAAAATTATCTATTTTATATTTTTAAATAATCTCTGTATCTTCTTTGGTCCTAAATTCTTCCCTTATCTGTAAATCTGAAAGATAAACTATTTCATGCTCTCTTAATTTCCTTATAGTATCACTCTTTATGTGTAAATCATGTACCCATTTTGACCTTATCTTGGTATATGGTGTGAGATGTTGGCCTATACCTAGTTTTTGCCATACTGTTTTCTAGTTTTCCTAGCAGTTTTTGTGAAATACTGAGTTTTTGTTTCAAAAGCTTGGATCTTTGGATTTATCATATACTAGGTTATTATGGTCATTTGCTACATTGTAATTTATACCTAATTTATCCTACTGATCCACCACTCTACTTCTTAGCCAGTACCAGATTGTTTTGATAATTACACTTTATAATGCATTGTCAGATCTGGTATGGCCAGACCCCCTTCTTTTGCATTTTTTCATTGATTCCCTTGATATTGTTCTTCCAGATGAATTCTGTTATTGTTTTTTCTAGCTCTATAAAATAATTTTTGATAGTTTGATTGGTATAGCACTGAATAAATAGATTAATTTAGGTACAATTGTCATTTTTATTACATTGGCCCAGCCTACCCATGAACAATTAATATTTTTCTAATCGTTTAGATTTGACTCTATTGTGTGAAAGATCTGACTTTATTTGTGTGAATACATCTCTTTTATTGCCTCTTTAATCACCAGTGCTTGGGGAAAGAATCTCAAAGCAGAAGAAGTCCAGCCTCAAGTTCACCTACAGAATCACATATTCCTGATGCCGTGTGCTTTTAGCTACCATAGCTCTTCTTGGGGATGAGGGGTGGAGAAACATCCCTTCCCTCCCTGTTAAAAGAGAAATGAAGATGAAGAAGATGCCTGAAAGACACACTTAGAAGAAGAAGCAGACACTTTGTCTTCTTCCTTTAAAATCCACTGAAAGCTGCTTTTTCCTGCTCAATGGACAATCCTTTCTTAACACATTTCCCAGAAAGGGATTGCTATATTACCCCAAAGTACAAGTCTTCCAGTGCTGATCTCCTCAGTTTCAGGAACCAGTAAGCATTTGCTGATCATATTATTTAGCTAAGGGCTAAAGAATGTGCAGCATCCTAGGTATATATATTCAGGATATGTGCCCATCCTTATACATGATCTGAGGGATGGCTGCCATTACCTGAAGTTTAGAGGCAGAATTCTAATCAAGGTCTTCTGACCCTAAAACTAGTGCTCTTTCCACTGTACCCCAAAGATACTGTAATGAATTTGTTAATAATACTTGAAAATCTTGCTTTGGGTCTTGAGGGTTCCTATGATGCCTGCTTATAGGGGAGACTGCGATGTGAAAAAATTCTTTTGGTACTTCAATGACTAACGTTTTCTGAATGTGATCCAAGATGGATCTGTTTGATACCATTTCATATCATATCTACTCCATGGCGGGCAATGTTATGGCCAGGATCCATTCTAATTCATTAAATGTTTTTAAAGTGCCTATTATGTACCAGGCACTGCGCTGAGTCCTAAAGATACAATTAATAGGAAGATAATCCTTACTTTCAAGGAGCTTACAATCTAATGGGAGGAGACAACACAAAAAAGGAGGCAAGAGATTAGACAGTAGGGGGCATCTTGTTCTGTGGAGCTGAAAAAAACAGACAGGGCAGCAGATGCAGAATGGAGTGAACCCAAATGTCCAGTTTCTGCCCTCTATAAAGGAAGGCATTGGGAGGACCTTGGTACTATATGCCCTCCAGCCCTCCAACCAGAGGGTAGAAGAGGCTGAGGGAGGTGGTGTTAGTCAAGGCCTGGGTAAACATCTTGGTGATGAGATTAGAGGTGACCCAGTGCATATGTGATATGTAATTCACAGCTGCATGCAGTTAGGGGAGAAAGAACCCAAAACCTAAAGTAGGAGACAGTTTCTTTCTGTTGGGGGCATAGGATGAAGAATTCTTAATTTGGTATCAGACCACCTTGGTTCAAATCCTAGCTTTGCTATCTGCTTTCTGTGTGAACAAGGGCAAGTCAACTTAAACCTTCTGGGCCTCAGTTCCCTAATTTTTAAAATGAGTAGGTTGGACTAGATAATTGCTAAAGTTCTTTCCATTTCTAAGTCTATGCTCTTATATGCTGATTTTGCAGTTCAAATGAGTTTCAATTTGTTTCATAATTTTTGGGGACCCAGAAGGAAAACGAGATATCATCGGGTGAAGGTGAGACCTTTCAGTTCAATCATCAGAACACTACCATCCTTGTTAAGCAACTTTAAAGCATGGCGAAAATAGAATAGGTCAAGTTTGTCTCAATTAAAACCATTTCAGTAACTCCAGGGTTCCTAGAAAAGGAAAATCAGGACCAGTCTTTGGGATGTCACTGGGCTGTCTCTATTCATTCCCTACCATGCACTTTAAAGCCAAAGAGAGATCCTTATGAGCCCTAAAGTTAAAGAAGCAGAGCTTGTGGTTGATAACTTTTTCATATTTGCCTAAAAAGAGAACAGTAAAATGTAGGAGGAAATACATTTGTATTCCCTTCAAAGTAAAAAAGTGAAATGGATTAAAACAACCTTGTGATTCTGACCCTGTGTGGTAGAGGTGACAGTGGGCTGGATCTCAAAGTCTAGAATATAATGGACTGTGAATACATAGCTCTCTTATTAGGGTCATTTTGACAACTGTTGTTTTAAACAATATTTTAGCCAGCAAATAACCTGTTGAGATGCTTTCACATTTTAGAAGCATCCCAGGGAGAAGCATATGACAAACTGCAGTGCACATGGTGGTGTGAGAGATAAAGTTCATCCATCTAAAATATTTAAAATTAAGCCATTAATCATAACAGCTGCATACTGGCTTCAAGTGATCAGCCACTAATGATTTTGAAATTCTGAGCTAAAAAAGAAATCTTATCTAGTGTCTTTTTTTTAAGTGGTAAGGATAATCTTGACCTTACTTGTAAGGGAAAATTCAAAGTTCATTTGCAAGTTGAGATGAAATAAATAATGTTAGCGCTTTCTCACTCATTTGGAATTGAGTTCTGTAGTTCTGAAGTGGTTAGTCTTTTCCAAATAACCAGCTGTTTGGGTTCTGAGATTCAACAGGATGAAATAGGCCTTTTTGACAGCAGGTGGGCTCAGAGGAACTACTTGGGCATTCATTTTGTCTGTAAGGCAGCACCCAAGACTGAGAAAATCTGGGGGAAGGTGACCTTCCAGGTGCCATTTTACACCAGCTTTTTTGTATTCTCTACTTATATTTTTTTAAAAACTCTCTTCTTGCCAACATTTATATTGATAGTTTTTTTTAAGGAAGGAATGAGTAATTTTCTGATTTCCTGCCGTTATGTCATATGAAAAATATTCAGACAGCCCAGCTAATTAGGTTTGACAGTACTGAATACACCAGTAATGATTTCTGAAGGACTTTACCATTCCATATGGACAATAGTCAATTGCTATTAAATGAGGAGTTTAATTTTCATTCTAAGAGGAACATTCCTAAGGAGTTTCCCTAGGTTTAGTTTTAATCATCCTATTTCTTATATTTTGAAATAGTAGTAGTAGTACAACTATGACTACTCTTCCTACTACTAGGAGTAGCAGTAGTAGTAATACCTTATATTTGTATAGTCCTTAGAAGTAGTAGTAATACCTTATATTTGTATAGTCCTTCACAGCTTATGACTTACTTTACAAACTTCAAAGTCCTGTGAGATAGAAAGGGTAGTTTTCTTATCTTCATTTTACAGATAAGGAAACCATGACTAAATGAGGTACCAAAGATGACACAGTTATTAAGTAGTAGGGCCAGAACTCTAACCAAACCTTTGTGTTTTCCCCTCATTCTACCATACCCTGACTACTTCTCTGATAGTCTGTCAGATCTTTAGGACCTCAGTTTCCCATCTGAAAGATGGTGTGTGTGTGTGGGGGGGTTGGATTAGATAATTGCTTAGGTGCATTCTAATTACAAATTTCTGTTTCTATTATTCTTTGACCTCAATACTCCTTTCCCAAAACCTAGGCTTTTATTGGTGCCATCTTTGAGTTCATAAGTAACCTCAAATGGCAACAAAAGAAAACTGACAATGATTCCTGCAATATTATTGGATTTAGTTTAGTCCAACTCAACAAGCAATTATTAGGTGTCTTCTATATATGAAAGTATAAAGGAATCCTAAGATTAAAACAAAACAGATTGCCCTCAGGGAGCCTACATTCTACTGGAGATCACAATCAGCCCAGGCCCATTGTAGTATTGCTGAGCTGGGGACAGAGAGCAGTGGATTATGTATGACTAGCTGAAGTAGGAGCTGAAAATATAGCAAGCTGAAGAAATTCCAAGGGTACATGCAGAAAAATAACCATGAGCGACATCAAACAACTGTCGATAATCAGTAAGCCACATCCGACAATGCAACATGAATGTGCTCTTTAGAGTTCATGGGCTGACCCACCTAGAGTTATTCTATAAACTAGGAGGTAGAAGGCTGGACACAGATATTGATGACTGGATAAAGCCAGAGGCCTTTCAGAGAAAGCTTAAGTCCCTTAGCCTGTGAATGGACTACACATGGACTCTGGGTAGAAAGCACCCTATATCTACCTTATAGCAAATTCTTATGTACAAAGAGCAATTTCTACCTCCCGGTATAGCACTGGGGCCATTGCATTCATAATGACTCAGATCCATTTTGCATTCAGCCTACTTCTATATCTAAGATTTTCACCAAGAGCCATTTGGTGGAAGATTATAACAGTCATCCTATAGAGGGTCAGCCTCAGAAAGTTAAGGATATATTCCAAATATCCCTACTTTCTCTCCATCCTTACCAAATTTACAGGGCAGCTAGGGGGTGAGGTAGATAGAGTTCTGGGTCTGCAGGCAGGAAGACCTGAGTTCAAATGTGGCCTCAGATACTTACTAGCTGTGTTACCCAAATCACTTCACCCTTTTTGGCTCAGTTTCTTAATCTATAAAATGAGCTGGAGAAGGAAATGGCAAAACCACTCCAGTAATCCTGCCAAGAAAACTCCTAATGGGGTCATAAAGAGCTGGACATGACTGAAACAACTGAACAATAAAATCAAATTTATGAGGCTTAGACATTGGTGGAACCAGGAGCTAAGCCAAGCAAAGAAAACTTCTAAAATGACTACCATAAGCAGAAGTACAATTAATACTGAAGTTGCTTTGGTAGCTATGTGTAAAAAAGAAAAGTCAGAACAGAACCACATGTAATGCTTTTTTATAGAAGAAAATTCATTTTTGCTTATTTTACTCTTTTTTTAAGAGGAATTGAAACAAATTACATCTAATAGAATCTGGTTATCTGTTTCTCTATCCATAAAATATCTGTTATTTTATCAATCTATCACCTATTTCTCTATTTTTTATAAATAAATATGCATATAATTTGTGTTATCTCAGGGCTAACAGGATGTATAATTTTAATACCCACTATGTAAAACTGTATTTCCTTTCATTAGTCTCCAACTGCCTTCATTCTAATTTGAAGAGGGTCCCTTTAATTCTAGCCTTCCAGGATTTTATAAGCCAATCCATGTTCACCTTATCTGTCTCATCTATTATTTTGACCATGCCTCATCTTTTCAAAACAAAAAGTCCTAATATTTTTAATCTGCCCTTAAAGTCTTAGTTTTAGCATAATGGCCCTTCTTTGGGCCTTCCATAGCACCATCACATCCTACTTGAGAGAGGGCAATCGGCATTGCCCAGGATGTTCCAGGGGTTGACAGACCAAAAATCATGACATCCAAGGGTAAAAAGCTTCATTTGCCCTTATAAGCCTCCAGAAGGATCTTTTAAGGAAGGATAATAACCCAAAGTGAATTCTGAAACAGATAATATCCCATGTAAGAGGCAGCAAACTTTTCCCTGGGGTCACATAGTGTACTGCCATTACAAGAGACTGATTTTAGATTCTGAAACCCCTGGATCTTAGGAAAGAATGGAATCACTGCTGTGAGTCCACATAGCTAGCTAGTGAAAGTCTCTTGATGCACGCTTTTATTCCAATTGTGAGGACCTCATTTATTTGAAGCATCAGGGGTAAGGAAAAAAAAAAACACCTGAGACTTTTGATACACTTGTGAAATACAGATATGAGAAGAAACATTGTTGGGATCAATCAGAATCAGCTGGTCACCTGGCTGGAGGGAGATGGTGATGAGGTGAATAGTGAAGACTTTGAATATTCTCCCTTGAATAAAGCTCTTTCCTTCCCCGGGGTTTGGACAAGGATGAATGAAATCTGCTCCTGTTTGTACTGACATCAAGTCCCTAAAGTGAATGGCTTCTTCTACAGCGGGGAGGGAGTTCTGTTTTTCCTTTTCAATAAGAGCTTTTGTGGTTCCCAGTTTAGAATCTCTTGACCTGCCATTCCCACCACCCCCTTGAAACTATTGTCAACACAGGATGTTGGGGGCAAACCTTGGATAGGTATGCTTGTATCTGGCAAAACGGCAATGGTTCTAAATCAGCTTTTCCATTTTGTCTTCATCCCCTGAACCCCAAAGGGATGAATCCAAAGCTTTGCTTAACTAAGAGGGTTCTGATGAGGAGGATGAGCATTTAATACTTGCCTGTTGCTAAGGGTTAGCAAGGGATGAAAAAAAACTTTTGTGTCCTTACTTAAGTCACATTATTGTGTTCAACTCCTTGTAGGAAGTGCCTTTCTGCTCTAGGTAGAAAGAACGGGGAAGAGAGAGAACAGAAGATGCCCTAACCTTAGTGAGAAGCAATCCTTTTCAAGGAAACTTGTGAGGGCTTTTCTGTCAGAAGAATATTGTCAAAGCATATACTCATGAAGTCCTCTTATGGGGTGATTTCTTGTTGGCCAGGATAAAGACAATAGAATTTGAAAAGATATCAACATGTTCTTGAGTTATGAATGTGGAGGGTTGGGCTAATTTTGTGTTTCTTCACAAAGGAGTAGGGCATTTTCTCATACCAATAAAAGAGCTTTATCTCTTCTGAACCATGTCATCAAATTATTAACTTAATGGGACTTGGTAGAGTCATAAGATCTTTGAGTTAGAAGGGAGCTAAGAAATCATCTAGTCCAACCTATTCCTGAAGTCTGAATCTTCTCTAGAGCAATTCCACTAAGGGGGACATTCAATCTCTCCTTGAAACTCCTTAGTGATGACTGATTAGACCCTGAGATAGCCTAATCCACTGTTGGGCACATCTCCTTTTCTGGAAAATTTTCCTCGCATTGAACTGAAATCTACCTTTTCACATTAACCAACACTTGCTGAATCCTGTGGTGTTATTGCCAAGTTCATTATCTTGCCATCTTGTTCACAAGGGTATCATGAAAAAAAAACTTGGTGAAATGCCTCACTGAAATTCAGGTATTGTATGTTTATGGCATTTCTCTAATCCAGTGGTTCTCAAACTTCTTGGTCTCAGGACACCTTTATAATCCTAGAAATTGTTGAAGACCCCTTCACACTCTTAAAATTATTGCAGTACTAATCTTATTGACCAAAGAAATAAGATTAATTTGTCTTTATTTGTTCTTAATGAATTTGTGTTGACTTGTAGTGATTACCACTTCTTCTTCCTTATAAATCATCACTTTAACAGAATTTTTTTTACAGGAATTGAAGTCTACCTCCCTATCACACAATTGGAAGAATCCCTTTTCTGCTTTTTGATAATAGGAACAACATCTGCCCATCTCCAGTCCTAAGGAAATTCTTACATTCTCCAAGATGCCCCCAAAATTACCAACTACAATCAACAATTATATCTGAGTCTTGTTCCATCTTCTGAGATGTTGTTTTTTCATGTCTAAAGACTAGTATTTATTAAATGCAGTTTGCTAGTTTCCCCTTACCTTAGGTATCAATTCCATTTTTGTTCTGTACTTATTTGTCCAAAGATCATTCTCATTGGTAGAGAAAAGAGAAGCAAAATAGGGGTTAAATTCTGTCTTTTATCATATGTTATCACCGTTGTGTCTGCCCATGGTTGCAATTCCTCTTTTGCCTTATTCTTCTTGAGTTCAACAAAGCTTTAAAAAAACTTTTCTTGTCTATAGAATATATTTCAAGCTTCAACTCACACTGGTCATTAGCTTTCCTGACAACATTCTTACAGAATCATGCATCACCTGTATTTGTCCTCTGTTACCTGCTCTTGCTTCCATTTTCTTACCCATTTTTTAAAAATCTGACTTCACTAGGTTAACAGAGAACATGACTCTTTGCTATTGTAATAGGATTGCTCCCCAAAGCTGCCAGCTTTGCCCTCACTGGTGTCTCTGGTGCTTTTCTGAGACTCGGGATGATTTGCCCTAGTCCTTAGTCAGCATTAGAGGTGGTTGAGTGGGGGTTTGGGGGTTACAGAGGAAGGAAAATGAAAGGAAATAGAAAGTTGAAAAGGAAGAGGTGAAGGCATTTTCTCATACTCTAAAGAACTCACTGGGAAATGCCAACTTCATGTTCCTCTTGTGGGATGATTTCTTTATTCTTATGACAGAGACAGTAGGGTATGAAATGAAAACAACTTGAGAGAGGAAGGAACTTATTGGAATCAGATCCCTCTAATTCATCTAGGAATAAGGACTGAGCAACTTTGAAAGAGGTCATCAAGAGGTCTTCACAAGCTCCTGATATGGCTCCTTTTGTGTACAGGGCCAGGATCTGAGGCCCGAGTCAACAGAGTAATAAGGTGTTAAGTGATTCAGAGCCTCTCAAATCTGCATCACCCTGTAAAACCTTAGACTATAGCCCAGAGGCATGTTAGCTTTGGGTAGTTTTTTTTCTAAAAGAACAACACTTTCCTGAGGAAGAGTGGTTAGGGGAAGACAGTGATAGGGGAAAGGCAAGACTAGAAATACAGGAAGCTAGAGGCAAATAGTAGTAATGGTGACATTACTGATGGGGTCCTTGATGTATGTGTGTGTGTGTGGGGGTGTTGCTGTGAGGATAAAATGAGATAATATTCATAAAGTGTTATATAAACCTTAAAAGTGCTACATAAATATTCGCTCTTATTTATATAGTTAAAAATAATAGCAATAGTCTCCATTTCTTCTTGAATTACCTTCCCTTTTGCAATTTTTCACCACAAGATCCTACCTATCCTTTCAGTAAACTCTTTTAAATCTCTTCTCCTCAAATTTAGGGTCTATGTGAAACTTGCCTGGTGGTCTCTCCTTAATTTTTCAAGCTTTTTTTTCACTTAACAAAAAAGCTATTTTCTCTCACTCCCACTACCTCCCCCAAACTGAGGGGAAAACTCATATCAGATATTCATAGTCAAGCAAAACAAATTGCTCCATTGGCTATGTTCAAAAATATATATTTCAATCTGTACCCTGATTTCATCACTTCTCTGTCAGGAAGTGGGTAAGGTACTTCATCATTAATCCTCTTGAATCAGTCAATAAATATTTGGTCAATCAACAAACATTTATTAAGCACCTGCTATGGGCCAGGCACTGTGCTGAGTATTGGAAACTTTGGTCATTATGTTGATTAGCATTCTTAATTCTTTCCCAAGTTGTTTTTCTTAAAATGTTGTTATTGTATAAATTATTCTGGTTCCCACTGTATCAGTTTAGTTTTTTCTGAAACCATCCCCTTCATCATTTTTTATTGCACAACAACATTCCATTACATTCACATACTATAGTTTGTTCAGTCATTCTCCAACTAATGGATACCCTTTTAGTTTCAAGTTCTTTGCCACCACAAAAAGATATTGATATAAATACGTGAGTACATATGAGCCCTTTTTCCTCTTTCTTTCATTTCTTTAGAATGTATAACTAGCTGCGCTATTGCTGGATGAAAGAGTATATACAGTTTAGTAACTTTTCAGACACAGTTACAAATTGCTTTCTAGAATGACTGGCCTGGACCAAGTCACAGTTCCACCAACAGTATATTGAAGTGCCTGTCTTGCCATAGTCGCTCTAGTATTTGTCATCTGTCTTTTTTTGTCATCTTTGACAATGTAATGGACACAAGGTGGGTGTTCTGAGCATTTATTTATTTTAATTTTTTTTTTTTTGGTGAGGCAATTGGGGTTAAGTGATTTGCCCAGATTCACACAGCTAGTGAGTCTTATGTGTCTGAGATTGGATTTGAACTCAGGTCCTCCTGACTCCAGGGCCAGTGTGCTATCCACCGCACCACCTAGTGGCCCCTTCCCTGCTTATTTATGATTAATTTTATGATGCCTTGGTTACTTCCTCCTAACGTTCCCCATTATTCCTTTTCACTTTATTGTTCAAAGCCGTATTCAGAGGCGTAATCCCCATGATCACTTCTACCTTCTCAATGAAGGTAGAAATTATCAATAAAAGAAGTTAAGAAATAACCAATCAATGATTCTGCTTTTAGCTAAGAGAGACCTTTGTTTAATGTCCTGATAGCTGAAGATTCCCATTACATCAATATGATGCCTACATACCAATTTTGAGATATGAGTCAGAGACTCATACTCCACTTCCTCTTTCCATCTAAGCCATTTATAATATAGTTTTACTACAGTATTGTTTGTTTGTCTCTTATTCAAGTATCCTCTGTCACATCTCTTTCTACAGGTTTATGAAATTCTATGCAGGTATTTACATTTTCTCAATATAAAATACTACTCTACTATCTTTTATTGTTCCTTTAAAATAAATTATACATAATAAAACAGGAAAATGATAAATGTTAGAGAAGATGTGGGAAAATTGGAACACTAATGCATTGTTGGTGGAGTTGTGAACTGATCCAACCATTCTGGAGAACAATTTGGAACTATGCCCAAAAGACCATAAAACTATGCACACTCTGACCCAGCACCACATCTAGGTCTACATCCCAAATATATGATAAAACAGGTCTATATCCCAAATATATCATAAAAACAGGAAAAGGACCCACATGTACAAAAATATTTGTAGCAGCTCTTTTTGTGGTGGCAAAGAATTGGAAATTGAGGAGATGTCCATCAATTGGGGAATGACTGAACAAGTTGTGGTATATGAATATAATGGAATACTATTGTGCAATAAGAAATGAGCAGGAAAACCTGGAAATACTTATATGAACTGATGCAGAGTGAAATGAGCAGAACCAGGAGAACATTGTACACAGTAACAGCTGCATTAAGTGATGACTGACTTTGATAGACTTAGCTCTTCTCAGCAAAGATCTAAAACAACTCCAAAAGACTCATGATGGAAAATACTATCCATATCCAGAGAAAGAACTTTGGAATCTGAATGCAGATGGAAGCATACTATTTGCTCTCCTTTTATTTTGTTGTTTTGTTTTGTTTCTTCTTTCTCATGGTTCTTCTATTAGTTCTAATTCTCTTTATACAATGTTTAATATGTTTAACATGAATATATAAGTAGAGCGTAAATCAGATTGCATACCATCTTTGGGGTGGGGGGTGGAGAAGGAAAGGGAGAAAATTTAAAATTCAAAATCTTATTGAAGTGAATGTTGAAAACTAAAAATGAATAAATTAATTATAAAAAAATAAGTTATACCCTTCAATTGCCATATTCTAATCATGAGTCAAACCACTCTAAATTGCAATGATATCTATAGAAGTTCATTTACCTCCTTATATCAAGATCTTTAGTAAATTTTATTACCTATGCTCTCCACATTAATGTATAGGTATATCAGTCCTTTGCTATAATTCTCCTTATTCTTGATGGATATTATCTCCTTTGTCTTAATTATTTTTAAAAAATTCATGATAGTGATGTGGTACACATGGAATCACGCATATTTATTACAGATACTACAATCAAATGTTATTTGCAATTTTTTTTGGTGCTAAGTGTAACATGCCTTTTGTGAGATTGAAAAGTGTGGGCTCAGATTCTTGTAATCTAGTCACTGCTCAGATTCCTAAAATCTAGCCACTGCTTAGATTCTTATAATCTAGTCAATGCTTGTAGACTCCTAGACTCCTTAAGAGTCTGCCCAATATGAAAATGTTCTAATAAACCTTGTCTTTAGCTGAAAAAAAAAGTGTGGATGAAATTAAAAATGGATGATCTTCTTTACTTGGAGACCAAAGTATCATATTTCATTTGAGATGGATGACATAGCTCTCCCAGGACATGTTTGAACTGTAGTATGGGTTGCTTTCTGTGCTTTTACACATGTTTCTCTCTGCCTGAAATATTTTCCTTTCCTTCCTTGGCTTTCAAAATTCTTACCTATCTTCAAAACTCAGCTCAAATCCCTCTTTGTTTAATTAATAAATTCATTTATTTAATGAATATCTGCCGACATCTGGCTGTGTACAAAGCTAGGTACAATAGGGGATATAAAGCATAATATATGATGCTTGCCATCAGTGAGTTTACAATCTATTAAAGAAAAATGTATGGTGATTTATTATTGCAAACGTACTTTCACATACATCACTTTATTTTGTTTATTTAATTTAATACGTATATCTTGATCTCTCTCTATTTATGAAGTATTCTGCTAAGTCAAAGGAAAATAAGATATGAACCTTGTCCTCAAGGAACTTGCCTTCTAGCAGAGGAAGTATGACTTATGCACATGTAACTAATACAAAATTTAATGGGAAAGTTCAATAAGAATTACAATGTGCTACAGCAATTCAGAGGACAGAGAGTTATTCTCCCTGGGGAACTGAGGGAAGGTTCCACTGAAGAAATGGCTTTTGAACTGGACCTTGAACAAAACAGAGGATTGGGGAATGAATTAATATTTTAAGGAAAAAAAGTCTCACCCCCTCTTTAATATTATAGATGGGAAGATAATAAAGGGGAATGTATCTAAAATAGAGATAGTAGAGGGTAGAAAAGTGGGGTCCAGATAATGAATGGTCAGAATTTCAGAGGTGGATAAGAGGCTTTCAGTGTCACCCTCAGCATTTGAGGTAGGGAAAAAAGAAAGGACAGAACATGGGGAGGGACAGTCACAGAAGAGGAGGAGAAGGAGGAGTATGCTATAGTCAGCAGAAAGGAAATAATTTCCAGCAGTCAGCAGCTACCTCACAGAATCTGAAGTAAGAGGGATAAGGGTCTTTCAATTAACTGCTAGGGAGTTTTACACTTTAGATCAGTTTCTACAAGACAGTTTGTAAGAGAGAAAATGGGGTTCCTGAAGGAGACAGGAGCAAGGCTTCAATGAGAAATAAAGGGATATGAGGCAGAGGAGGGAAGACTTTGCCTTTGTCAGAATGATGGAGAATGCAAGAGTGTAACGCAGAGGATAAAGGGAAGGAGAAAGGACAGCTGTACAATTGGGTCTTTAAAACAGATATGAGACTCTTCTTGAAGAGGAGAGGACTGGATGCTCCCAGGAGGACGAAGGTGCTTGTCCTCCAAAAAAGAGGATATATTAGAGCCACAGAAGTCATCAGTTGAAAGACCATCCAATATGGGTCAGAGAAAGAAACAAATCAATCAACAAGCATTTATTAGGCACCTGTTATGTGCCCGGCATTGTGCTACAAATACAAAGAATGAAACAATCCCCACCTTGTCATGGAGCTTATATTCTAATGGCAGGACTACCAGTACTAGAAAATAAATATAAAGAGCATAGGTACAAATAAAAACAAAGTAGTTAAACATAAGAGCAGAGAGAAGGGAGGGAGCAAGCATTTACTGAGCACCTACTTTGTGTCAACTACTATTCTAAGCACCTTACAAATGTTATCTCATTTGGTCCTCACAACATCCTTGGGAGAGAGGTGCTATTATTATCCTCACTTTACAGCTGAAGAAATTGAGACAAACGGAGGTTAAGTGACTTGTCCAGAGTTATTCAGTTATTAAATGTCTGAGACTGGATTTGAACTCAGACTTTCCTGATTCCAGACTCAGTGCTTTATCCATTGTGCCACCTAGCCACCTCAAGGAAGGACTAGTTGGTAATTCCTTGCATAGGGGAACTGAGGCAGCTGATAACAACCACAGAAAGTTTGTGGTCTTCTTAGGGCATGTGTTTAAGACATAGCAGAGAACCCTTTCCCTGCCCCCCAAAGATTCATTAAAAATTACATACCAACTTCTGGTGATTTACATAGACACACATGAAGCTCTGAGAGGGAATCTAAAATGTATTGCTAGCAATCATGAAGTTTTGGGCAGGACATGAAAAAATGAGATTTGTCTGAAGAGACTGGTGTGTATGCACATCACTAACCAATTTACATTTTAAAAAGAGATACTTAGAAGGTGGAATCAAGGCCAGATAACAGGATAAATATAAGAGTGTGATATGGTCCCATAAAAACAGTGTTAGGAACGAGATGAGGCTAACAAGGTAATCTAAGGATAGCAGAAAGGTTTTTTTTTTCTTTTTCAAAAGAGTAGTATTAATAGAAAAGGGCAGATAGGTGGCGCAGTGCAGAGAACACTGGGCTTGGGTCAGAAAAATCAGAGTACAAATCTGACCTCAGACACATATTAGCTGTGCGTCCCTGGGCAAGTCACTTAACCCTTGACTGCATAAAACTGAGAAAGAAATGGCAAACCATTCCAATATCTTTGCTAAGAAAACCCTGTGGGCAGTTGGTCTGTGGGGTCATGAAGAGTTGGACAAGACTGAACAACAGCAACAACAAAAACCGATTAAAAAAAGAGAATCAAAAAAAAGAATGACTTTTGTTGGGATAGATGGGACAATGATAACTGATAATGCAGAGAAAGAAAAGCTTTTCAGTTATTTTGGTTCTGTTTTTCTCTGCAAAAAGAGTGATAGAAGAAAATGACTCTTGAGGCTTGATATTTAGGCTAAATAAGGAGCTAATAAGAAACACCAACCTGCCCTTGATGAATTTCAAGTCACCTGGCCAATGTGAACTACGTTAGCAAGTCCTGTGTAAAAGGCCAGATGTAGTTGCTTAGCCACTGATTGTGATATTTGAAAGATCATGGGAAATAGAGGAGCCGTCACGAGATTGGAGAAGGACAGACATTATCCTCATGTTCAAAAACTGGAAGAGAACAGACTGCAAATGATAGCCCTGTCATCTTGACCTCAATTCCTGGGGACACTTTATATCATTAAATAAATGGTTAGCAAACTTCTAGAGAAGAAAGCAGTAAATCCATAGAGCCAGAATGGCTTCAACAATAACTGTCCTCTCCATACTAACTTTTCCTTTTTTTTTTTGACAGGATTATCAAATTATTAAATGAGGGGAATTCTGTGTATATAATTTACCAAGATTTATAACAAAACTTTAAATGAAATATCTCATATTATTCTTGGGGAGAAGATTGAAAGATAGGAATTAGATGATGATATAATCAGATGGATTCATAACCAGTTGAATGAATGAACTCAAAGAGTACTTGTTAGTGGTTTAATGTCAGCATGATGAGAGGACTCCAAGGACGTGGGTTTGTGTGAAGCATATGCATGATTTTAATGTTTTTAATCAATGACTTGGATAAATGCATAAACGCTTATCAAAATTTATAGAAGATGTAGAGCTGGGACGGATAATTAACATAGTAGATAACAGAGTTAGGGAAAATATCCACAACAGCCATGGGAAAAAATGCTCCAAATTACTAGTAATAAGAGAAATACAAATTAAAGCAATACTGTTTCTACCTTACACCTATCATATCTTCTTTTTTTTAGGCAATTGGGGTTAAGTGACTGGCCCAGGGTCACACAGCTAGTAAGTGTCAAGTGTTTGGTCTGAGGCTGGATTTGAACTCAGGTCCTTCTGACTTCAGGACTGGTGCTCTATCCACTGTACCACCTAGCTGCCCCTACACCTATCATATGGGCAGAAATGACAAAATAAAGGAAAATGAGCAATGTTAGAGGGACTAGAGAGTACTCTAATACACTATTGGCAAACAATGAAGTCATTCAGTCTTTATGAAAATTAATTTTTATTATGTTCCCAAAGTCAATAAACTTTATATACCTTTGTTCGAATAATACTACTACTTGGCATATGACCCATAGAAATTTAAGACAGAGCAAAAGGGCTCACATGTAAAAAATATTTATTACAGCACTTTTTGTTTTAATATAGAACTGGAAACAAAGTAGATACCTATCACCTGAGAAATGACTGAAGAAATTATGGTATGTGAATAAAATGGAATATTATTGTGTGACAAGAAATGATGAAGGGGACAGATTCAGAGAGATGTGGGAAAAATTGTATGAACTGATCTAGAATGAAGTGAGTACCAGCAGAGATATTGATACAGTGACTACAATACTATAAAGAAGAACTAATTTGAAAGATATAATAATTCTGATAAATACAATGTATAATTATCAGGAAACTGATGAAAAAGAATTCCTTTCACCCTTGATGGAAAAGTGATGGATAAGGTGCAGAATGAGATGTATGTTTTCAAAAATGACCAATCTAATACAGATTTGTTTTGCTCAATTATATTTACTTGTTTCAAGAGAGGGCTTTCATTTTTTTTTGAAGAAGAGTTATGGGGAGGGTGGGACCATAGTGACAATGATGTGAAAAAGGGAAAATGAAGAGAAGAACATCAAAGAAACATTAAGAAGAGAACAGAAGAATGTTCAGAAGGGGATGTGGATATGCAAGGCAACTTTGGTACTACCATGTAGATTTATGCTTTCATGAGTAATCTTTTTTAGTTTCTTTGAGTATGGAGATATTCATTTTTAATAGTTTACTACTTAATAATTAAAAGTTTTTTTTTTAAAAAGAAATGTCTAATATGAATTTGGTAGTGTGGAACTAGAGCTCACAACAGAGACGAGGGCAGGGGTGGGGAATCTGTGGCCTCAAGGCCACATGTAGCTTTCTAGGTCCTTGGCTGTGGCCTTTTGACTGAATCCAAGTTTTATCAAACAAATCCTTTTAATAAGGGAACAAAATACTGAGAGAAAATACTGAGGGTTGACGTGATTGGAGGTTATGCTCTGAGGTTGAACAATATGGTTTAGGAAAAGTAAGTCGTAGAGAGAGAATGAATGATAGGGGGATGGTGATTGGATAAAGAATGAAAGAATTCAGTGCTCTCAGTTGTGGTCATGTAACACTTTCTGGGGATGGCAAGATCAAAAGTGTGGCCATCCCTGTGTTTAGCTGAAGTGGAGGGGAGGAGCAGTCATGAGAATTGAATATATCCAGTTATTGTGA
This sequence comes from Vombatus ursinus, assembly GCF_900497805.2. NCBI lineage: Eukaryota > Metazoa > Chordata > Mammalia > Diprotodontia > Vombatidae > Vombatus > Vombatus ursinus. Next base: position 51,006,415 of record NW_020948983.1, on the reverse strand, counting down.
AATTAGTGAGAGTCAGATGGAAAGATGAGGAGGTTAATAATGAAGGGAAATTTGTTAATTATAGAAAGAGAGTTCCAGAGAGTATGATTGAAGGTGGGTAAAGCTATAGAGTGGGCTACTGTTAATCAATTGACTGACAACTATATATTCAGTGTTTACTATGTGCCAGGCACTGGGAATACAAAGAAAAAATATGAAACAATCACTGCCTTCAAGAACCTGACATTCATAGGAGGAGGCAACATGAGACAACATGTATATGTATGTACCCCAAAAATGTACAAAGTGAACTATAAGGTAATTATTTGGGAGTGGAAGGATTTAACAACTGGGGGAAATCAAGACATGCTTCATTCATAAGGTGGCATCTGGGTGGAAGGTTGAAGGAAACTAAGCGGCAGAGGGGAGAAGAGAATGCATTTCAGGTTTTGAGGACAACCTGTGCTAAGGCACATAGAGAAGGAGATACAATGTTGCTTAATGAGGAGGAAACAATCCAGTTTGGCTGGAGCACATCGTGAACGAAAGGGAGCATCATAATATAAGGCTGGAAAGGTAGGTTGCAGTCAGTCCATGAGAGGCTTTAAATGCCAAAGAATGAGAGAGGAAAGGTGAGGTATATGGGGATGAGAGAGTGTATAGTAGAGGTTGGGGAGGGAGATTTACTCTTTAACAGTTGGAGGGATTTAGCATCACAAGGATAAGGAAGTTTAAAAAGGTTTACAGGGGGGCGAACCTGCAGCCTTGAGGTCACATATGGCCCTTTAGGTCCTCAAGTGCGGCCCTTTGAGTGAATCCAAACTTGTACGCCAAACTTGGATTCAGTCAAAGGGCCGCACTTGAGGACCTAGAGGGCCACATGTTGCCTTGAGGCCTCAGGTTCCCCACCCTTTGGATTAGGAGGTTTGCTAAGCATTGAGGAATGAGTAAATGTAGAATATCAGTGAATAGGAGTTCTGCTAATGAAGACAGATTATGAAGGAAGGACTCCCATTCCAGGGACCTTAGGCTCAGGAGGGTGAATATTCATCTTGTCTTCTGACCCAGAACCACCAATATCTGCAGCTATCTCCATGCCGTGCCTTTTGCCATGTTGCATGGGCTTCAACCTTCACTTCCACCTCTGCATTTGGGTTCCCATCTCTATGACCTTGGTCTCTGATTGGTAAGCACTTTTTCTTGCTTGGACCAGGTCTATACAACCATCTCTGTATCATTCTACCACCCTTGACCACCCCTCTCCCACTTCTTTCTGATTTGATCTGTGAGATGGAGATAGGGACTAGATCTGTGATTTCATTGATATAGGGAGCTCCCAGTTGTGGAAACTCCTTTCACCAATGCAGGTCAACACTTTCTCTATGGCTTATAGTCTTAGAGATTTGTCTGGAGCACTGAGAAATTAAATTATTTGCCCAGGGTCACATAGCTAGGATGTGTCTTTGGCAGGGCTTGAACCCAGGTCTTTCTGCCTCTTATGCTAGCTCTTTATCTACTATCCCACATTTTTTCTCTCCCTCTCACCTAACTCTGAGAGCAAATCTAGAACACTAACACTGCTGGAAAGGAGATGTCAATAAAATCAATAGACAGTCAATTGCCCTGTGATTCCAATCATCGTTTCCTCTGATTTCCCCGTACAAAATCCTTCTCCCTGACTACCATTCTCCTATATATGTTGTTTACCCCTATTGTAACTTACATGAGGGCAGGCACTCTTTCACTTGTTTATATTTATACTCATAGTAATTAGCAACAGTGCCTGGCACAGAGAAAGCATTGGCCTCCATGTTGTTCCACAAACAAGACCCTCCATCTCTTGGCTCCAGACATTTTCTCTGGCTGTTTCTCATGCCTGGAATGCTTTTCCTCTTCTTCTCTGAGTACTGACTTTCCTGACTTCCTTTAAGTCCCAACTAAAATCTCTATAGAGGAAGCCTTCTATAGAAAGCCTTCTCTAACTCATCTTAATTCCAGTGCTTTGTCTTTTAATTATTTCTCATTTATTCTGTATATAGCTTGCTTTGTATGAGTTTATTTGCATATTGTGACCCCATTAAATTGTAAGGTCCTTGAGGGAAGAGACTACCTTTTACATCTTTTTGATCACCAGCACTTAGTACAGTGATTGGCACATAGCAAGCACTTAATAAATGTTTACTGAATTGAATTGAATGCATGCTTTTTCATCCATCATTCCATCTTTCCATTCATTTAACCAATTAAGGCTTTCAAAGTTTTTTTTTTTTTCCTGCAACAACATAGTTTTCATGATCTCCATTGGGTCTTATAACAGCATCAGAGCAGCCTGGTGTGCCTAGAGAGAGGTCTTAAGAAATGCAAATTCAAACAGTTTTGAAAGTTTCACTTCATATTGTCTTTGCAAATGAGCAAAGATGACTGAACATGGGAACAGTTAATTTTGGTGGTCAATGGGAAGATATGAAAATCTATTTCATGTTGATGGAGTTTTGATATGGTTCAACAACTTTGGATTTCATTTTGGAATTATGTAAGAAGAAAAATTAAACTGCCCATCATTTGACTTAGCAGTGCTACTACTGGACATATAGCCACCCAAGGAAATCAAAGTTAGAAATGAAGGACATTGAGCTAGCACAGGAACCCAGGTGACCCTACTAAAGATCAAGTAGGGCTGAGTTTTCCACCCAAAAGTGAAGCAGGGGGCAGATGCTATCCCTGGCACAAAATCTTATTTTAGAGATTAAGGCTCAAGAGATGAGTAAACCAAAGAAAGAACTAACCACCATAAAGAATTATTGTATATCCAGAGATGCCCTAAAATCCAACCTAGAAGGAGAGCATATTGCCATAATAAGTAGAGACTTAAAAGAAGAAATGGATCTTCTACATGAATACCTAGAAGAATTGAGGCAAGAGGTAAAGAAATAAATTAAAGTTCTGGAAAAGCTTACACCAGAAAATGTTAAGCCTTACCTAAAGTAACAGCCCCTAGAAAACTAAAATAGACCAAAAAGAAATCAATGATGCCATGTAATAGCAAGAAAGAGTAGGAAAAAATTAAAAGATTAAAATGAAAAAAAATATGTTATCTTGTACCAGAAACAATTGATCTGAAAAACAGGTCAAAGAAATATAACTTAGAGTAATTGGAAGGCTGTCTTGACATTGGATTTAAAGAAATAATAAATGAAGACTTTCTAGAGAATTAGGATAGGGCAAAGTAGAGATAAAAAGAACCCATTGGTTACCTCCTGAAAGGAACCATAAAAAGGATTCCAGTAATGTTATAACCAAAATTCAGGGCTTCCACATCAAAGAAAATATACTATAGGCATGAAGAAAGGAGTTCAAGTACCAAGGAACTGTATTCAAGATCATGTTAGACCTGGCAGCTTCTACTGTACTTGAGAGAAAAGCTTGGAATATATTATCACAGAAGGCAAAAATACGGGCTTAAAAACAAAAGTAACTTCTCTGCAAAGCTAAGTATAATTCTACAGGGTTAAAAAAAAGATCTTTAATGGAATAGAGGACTTTCAAAATTTTCTGATGAAAAGAGGAGAGTTGTATAGGAACTTTGAAATGCAAATATGAAAGTCAATGACAATAACATTGTAAAGAAAAAGAACTCTGAAAGACTGAAGAACTTTGATCAAAGCAATGATGAATTATGTCTCCAGAGGGCCTATGAGAAAGCATGTTACCTACCTCCCCACAGAGAAGTGATTGACTCAAGTTGCAGAAAAAGACATATATTATTTGAATATAGCTACTATGTGGATTTGTTTTGCTTGACTATGCATGATGAGGGTTTTTTTTTCTTTCTCTTGGTTTTTAATTAGGGAAGTTGGGGGAAAAGTGAAGTTAGTGATTGCAAAAAAAGAGGGCCACTGAAATGGGTTTTTTATTTTTTTATTTTTACATGCACAGAAAGAAGCAGAAGGAAGTTTAGAAGGAAGCAAAGACACGCATGACAATTTTGAAGGTAACATGTATGTCACTTTTCATTTTATGAGTGTTATTTTTGCTTTGTCAGATACTATGATTACAACTTCTGCTTTTTTGGGGATTCATTTGATGCATAGTAAATTTTTCCCCTATCCCATCAGTATTATTTTGTGTATGTGGTACAATGGATAGAGCACCAGACCTGGGTTACGGAACTGGCCTCAGATGCTTACTAATTGTGTACTTTGGAATACAAGTTGCTTATTCTTTGTTTGCCTCAGTTTCCTTAAATATAAAACAGAGATACTAGCATCTACCTTAAAGGGTTGTTGTGAGGATCAAATGAGATGATATTTGTAAAATGCACTCAGCACAGTGCCTGGCCCATAGTAGGTGCTATAGAAATGCTTTTTGCCTTTCCCTTTCAAAGTTTCCTTTCCTAGGAAATAGGACCGAGGACTGAGGCTTAAAGAATATTTCCTAGGTCCGCATTATCTGGAACACTTTATTCTATTTCTTCCTACATTTTCTGGTGTTTGGAGACTAGTCTCATATTATTTGAATTTTTTTCCTTCATATTTGAAGCTCTTTGTCTCGATTAGTTGTACAATTTTTTGTTTCTAAATTGAATTAACTGCTATGTGTCTTGGAGTTTGCAGCTGTGTGTGTGTGTATGTGTGTGTGTGTGTGAGAGAGAGAGAGAGAGAGAGAGAGAGAGAGAGAGAGGGAGGGAGGGAGGGCGGGGGG
>NW_020948983.1:51000770-51001635 GCF_900497805.2 Vombatus ursinus | reverse complement strand
GGGAGGGCGGGGGGCGGGTGTGGCAAGCTATTCATTCTTCCAACTGGTATTTCATTTTCTATCTTCAGAAATTTGGGGTAATGTTCTTTATTATTTCTTATATTATGATGTTCATGTTTTTTGACCTGTGTTCTTTTCTGGGAAATCTGTAATCCTTGGGTTGTCTCTCTGTATCCAGTCTACAAGATACATGTTTTGCTTGAATGGAGAGTACGTTTGTCTTTAATATTATCACTTTTTACTTCTCCTCTTCTCGATTGCCCTTCACTTTTGTAGATTTGCATTTCCAATCAGCTGTTCTTGCTTTTGTTTTTCATTTGCATTTTTTTTGGCAAAATACACCATCTCAGATTCAAGTTTTTCTATTTTGCCAATTGTTTTTGCTGTATAGGCCATAAATCATGATTCTCACTTCTCTTTTGAACCACTCAGTAACAATGTATTGTGTTTCCATGTTCTTTCACATTCGTGGGGTCCTAAGTCTCATCCAATGCTGATTCATTTTCCTTTGTTTTTCAGTATTTATTCACAGAGTCCTGAACTTGTTTAGATCTCAAGGCCACAATTCCTTCTGTTCTTAACATTTTTCTTGTTGAATTATCTGCTTCTCCTCAAGGTCTTTGAGTTTTCTTCCTCCTGAGATCTTTTGTAATTTCATTCTTTTTTTCCTTATTTTTCTCAATTGCTCACTTCCTGACTCCCCCTCTTCTGATGATGTTTTCCCCGGGGGTGGGGTGGGGGCTGGACCCCAAAGCACCTCAGTTGTCTCCTACACTGAACAATTCTTGGTTTAGCAGCTTGCATCTCTGCCCCAGGTGACTTTGGGGTGACAAAACTAACTCCAAATGGATGCTGGGCTCTTTGC
>NW_020948983.1:50953218-51000760 GCF_900497805.2 Vombatus ursinus | reverse complement strand
GGAGAGGGGTTGTGGTGTAGGGTTGAACTCTATTTCAAGCTCAGACTCATGGCCTGCCCCATTCTCTCTCTTCATATTCCTACAGAGATCTTTTGTGGCACAAAACACTTCCAAGGTGTTGGCTATCTTAGCCTGAGAAAATTTCTTCAGTTTGGAGGTTGGATCTCCATGACACTAGAAAGAGGGAGCAGGGTTCAGAGAATGGGGTTGTGTTTTATTGCAAACCTATGGGGTGCATCAGGGTAGTGCATCCTTACTTCTGGTAGCATGGTGGCCAATGGAGGAAGGTGTTAGAGAAAACTCAAAGTAGGTGTTGTTCATGGACATTTTTACTTTCTTTTGGGTACTTGGTTTACTAGACAATAGTAATAGGCGAACTTACTTTATCTTTCGCACATTCTGTTTTGGAGAGGTCCGAGAGGTCATAAGATCAGAGAATATGTACTCCATCTTGTTGTGCACATGAACCAGAAGTAGAAAGTTACATATAGAATTTTTTGTGTGTCTGAAGCTGGATTTGCACTCAGGTCCTCATGACTCCAGGGCTAGTGGTCTATTCACTGCTCCACCTAGCTGCCCCCATTATATACTTTATAAGTAAACAAGTAGTATGAAATTAAGGTTAAAGATTTCATACAGTCTTGTTTTTGTGTTCCACTCTCTATATAGAATGTTTGTGTGTGTGTGTGTGTGTGTGTGTGTGTGTGTTTAAGTTCAAAATAAAAAAAAATAACTGAAAGAAAAAGGAAAGTCAGGAAAGTTCCTGATTTGGGGGAAAAGATGTATTCAGTTTGGACTGTGCTGAGTTTGAGACAATGTTGAGATATCCAAGTAGAAATTTCCAGGATACAACTGAATATGTAAGTGATTGTGGATATAGATCTGAGATTCCTCCAAATAAGGGTGATGCTTAAATTCATGAAACATGAGGGTTTTGCCTAGGGAAAAAATAAAGACAGAAAAGCAGAGGACTGAGGACTAAGGCTTAAAGAATATGTTTAGGGAATAGGAAGAAGAGAGGTTATCAAAAGAAAAGGATCAGTCAGATATTTAAGAGGAAAATCAAGAAAAGGCAATGCCACCAAAGTTGAAGGGAGATGAGAATTTTTAGAAAGAAGGTGTGACTGAGCAGTAAATGTTGCAGAGAATTTAAGGACAGTGACATTAAGCAAAGGCTCCAAGATTTAGGAAGACGTAGGTTAATGGAGACCATACAAAAAGTAATGTAGTGCATTGGAGGTTGAAGAAGTCAGAACCTAGAAGATTAAGTAGGGGATGAGTAGGGAGGAAAGGGTAGTGTCAGGTTATATGCTAAGCCTATTAAAATGTCAGCAGTAAAATCAGAAATTTGGGGTGGCATGGGAAAACAAAACAAAACATAGTCCAAGGATGGGGAACCCGTGGCCTTCAGGCCACATGTGACCCTCTAGGTCCTCAAGTGCTGCCTTGATTCAAAATGTGACTGATTCAGTCAAAGGGCCTCACTTGAGGACCTAGACTGCCACAAGTGGCCTTGAGTCTGCAGGTTCCCCATCCCTGGCCTACACTTTTCTACCCTCTAAGTTCTCTGGAGTTTTAACTACTTAATCAATGTCAAGTGGTAACTAGAGATGGGCAGTTAGATATAGATGACTAAGGAATTCAGTCTTCAAACAAGGTTGAGTATTTCTGTAGAGATTAATATGTGAGGGTATATGTCTAGGAGAGAAAGTACAAAAGATGTTTCTTGTTCTTTGAAGTCAGAATGACTAACATTTTAAGAATAATTTAAAAAAGGTCAAAAGCCAAGCTAAACCATACTTTAAGAACAAAAGAAAACAAAGAAAGCAGAGGTAGGAGAACAATAAAAATGTAGTGTCATGGAAGGCAAGGGAGGAGATTCAATTCAATTGAGTTCAATTCAATAGTAAGTTCATTATGTGCAAGGCACCAAGCAGACAAAGAAAAAAAACAGCTTATGTTTCTACTGGGGGAAATAAAATATTCACGTAAAATCAGTTTAATACAAGTAGGCAGGGAGTGGGGTAAGGAAATATCAGACAAAGTATTCTAGAAATATATGAGATGAGAAAGAATGCTGACAGATGGGGGGGGGGAACACACACACGACCAAGTTGCTGGGAATGGTCAATTGTGTGCAATTCAAAAGAGGAGTCAAGGAGAATTAGGATGGAAGAAAAGCCATCTGATGTGGCAATTAAGAGGTCACTGGGGACCTTAAAAGGAATACTTTCAATACAATGGTGAGCTCCCAAACCAGATTAGGACATTCATAGAAAGTAAAGGAGGGAGTGCATGTAGACTATCTATGGGGGGGGGCAGTTTGACCGGGGAAGGATGGAAAGACATAAAATAATACAGTTGGACTGGGATTCTGGCACTTCTAATAGTCTATAAATGTATGGATAGTAATTATTGAAATGTTGGAAAGATCTGATCATGTGTGCAGACAGAAGAAAAGGGGTCAGTAAAGAGGGAGAGACTGAAGATGAAGAGTAGAGAGGAGTTGAAAAAGTAAGGATCTGGAGGAGACTAGAGGGAAGGGGATCAAGGAACATTCCTTCTGAGACTGGAAGGAAGGTAGAAAGGATGTTGACATCTGGGGTTCTCATGTAAGGCCACTCAGTTACTTCCCACTGCATCATGTTCCTTTTTTATCCATCAAATTTTCCTTGACTGTTCTTAACCTAATTGACATACATGACCATTCTTTGAACTCTCCCAGCAATTATAAGTGATTCCACAAAGTGTGGTATTGAACTATATGTAGGGGTATGCTGAAGCCAGCTCAGGAGAGTCAATTGTTAAATTTTCAATGTGAGTATTAACACCTTGAAAATCAACAAATGTTACAAATCATCTTGATTTGTTGTTTTGTTGGTTTTCTAGATTTAAGAAAGTGATGAAGAAAATGTTAATAGTGCAAATTAAACTTTTAAAAGTGCTGTTGTTTGTGTAGATGTATATTTTCCCTGGTGACCTGGTTGTTAAACATTTACCAACATATCCCTGAGGATATGTTATCTTGTATTGTTTAGGAAACAATGTAATCTTGTTTCATATGTGTGAATTCTATCTCTCTGGCAAATTGTAAACTCCTTAAGGGCAGGGACCATGTCATGTATTTTTTCTTCTGTATCCCATACGGTGAGAAAACAATGGATTAACTGAAATATCCAATTGGCTTCCCATTGGCTGCTTGTTAACCATTGTCTTGACCTGGTTAAATGAAGTCTGTTATGAGGTAAATGCAAATTTGTACCAGGATCATTTAAAGATTCAGTTATAAGTGGAATTTTAGTTTGTTATTTCAAAGATGAGGAAGAACACTATATCCTTGTATCCTGTTTCCTAAATGCAAAAAAAGAGGAAAACTTTCACCAATGAACAGATTCTAAAACATATTGCAGAATTCCTGAAGCTAAGCCCTTACATGGGAAATGAATCAGGATGTTTTGGACATGGATGTTGCAAATAGAATAACTTTTAGTCTGAGTGATTTCTAATGTTCATGTTGGTGATGATTTTTGGGGTGAAACTTTCAAGACTGCATGTCTTGTTCAAACTGCCTAAAACAGTGTGTCTAAACTTGAGCTCATCTTGGACAGAAAAACTAATGAAGCGTCAAACACACAAAAGGCTGCTTGTGTCTCATCGGAGAGGTATTTGTATGTAGTCTTACCAGCACTGCTCTTGACAAGGACAGAAATAGAAATCATTTATTGCCACCCGGCAGAGACTTCAGACTTCTATGGTATGTTAGTGTTTTATCCTCACCATTGTAGCATATTCTTTCCATATGTACATATACATTGCATGTATATGTGTGTACATATATACACACATACATGCATGCATGCATGCATACATATGCAAATAGTTTCCTCAGGGGGTTTCTGTTCTTTTGGCTGAGTTGTCATTGGTATTTTTGTTCTATCCCATAAATGAGAAAGCTGGAGAAAGATGCCCTGGAGTTGCACAGTGACTAATTAGGATCGGGAAGTGTGTGAATTTCACTGGTTTCTCCTTTATTGATTTAGATAATCTTATTAGTGCATCATACTTAGAAGAGTCTCTTTATTCACATTTGAGTGAAGCTTTTTTTTTGTTTCTTGTCGTTTAGGATCTATCAGGTAGGAAACAAAAATTACTTTATTCCATCATTCTTTGCATCTTGTCCTCAGTTGGCCTCAGTGCTAATTAATTCTAAAAGATGACATGAGAACAAGCTAAATAAAGACATTTCTTTCGCAATTGATATATTTTAGTGATCTTCAGGAAGAATTTGGATGTGACATCTTCTATTGATAATTTTCAAGAGCAAATTCTAAGCTGCATAGTGTAACTAAAATGACTTCACATTATGTCCTTCCTGTACTACATACATATGTGGTCAGTGTTTCAGTTAGCACTGAGTATACTCTTTTGGCACCTATTTCTTTATTTTACAACCTGGCATACTTAGTCAAAATGAGTCACGTCATATCTAGCTGCTGAGTAACTCAATATGTCTTTTGCTACTGTTGGTTATCAAACCACCTTGCTTGAAGCCGATTATCTTTAGGAGCAGCAAGCATTTCTTGAGGACTCACTGTGCTAGACTTGGGAGGGTCACAACTCAACTCAACATTTATCAAGTATCTGCACTGCACTGTGCTAAGTTTTGGGGGTAGACACAGAGCTAATTTCTTTTTTTAATGCTGTCTGCTGTTTTTACGCCAAAGGCATCCCCCTTAACCCAATTTCCTTTGAATCTTCTCTTGTAGCAAAGAAAAACATTTAAGCATAACCAACTAACGCAGTGACTTTATCTGATAATAAATACCATATTCTGCATCTAGTCCCCCATCTCCATACTGAGAAGAGGAAGGAGTGTTTCATCATTAGCTCTTAAAGACTATGATTGATCACTACAATGAATCCCAGTTTGTTGCTCTCTGATGTCGTTTCTGTTTATGCTATTATAGTCCCTGGATATTGCAGAAATATAAAGTTTAAATGAGACACAATCCCTATCCCTAGGGAGCTTATATAATACTAACACAGATAGTTACAATACACAAAAATAAGTGGTATAAACTATTCGAGGAAAAAGCATAAACAAATAGATAATTAACTATGCACACATATATGTGTATATCCATATATGTAACATATAATATATAAATAATATAGCATATAATAAAGATATTGTATGCTAAGTGACTAAGTGGCATAGATGGTTGGCATTATAAGAGATTTGTACTATAGGAGATTTGAGGAGAAAGAAATCACTGTGTGATTGAGTTGAGTGATCCAGAAATACTTCATTAAAAAAGTGAATTTGATTTAGGTTTTGAAGGAAGTGAAGGAGAGGAAAGTGTATACCAGAAACAGTATGATCAAAGGTGTAGGGGTAAGAATGTGCACAGCACATTTGGGGGCAATGAGCAGTTCCTTTATTCACTCACTCATTCAGTATCCTCCCCAATCAGTATTAGTTGAGGTGCACAGGGAACCTTTGAAAGATTTTGTGAAAGATGTAAAGATGAAGGAAATATTGCTCCTGTCTACAAGGACCGTTGTGGTGGTTTGTGGTGGGGAGTAATAGGAGGCAGAAGTGGAAGGGAAAATGGAAGCTTTGAGTGTCAGGCTAAGGATGTGGACTTATCCTGGAGACACTGGGGAGTCACTGAAGGTTTTTGAGCAGGAGGTGATATTTTAGGAAGATTAATTTGTTAATAATCTGTCTGCGTGATAGACTAGGGAGGGAAGTGAATGAAAACAGGAATACTAGTAAGGAAACTACTGTAATAATTCAAGTATGTAATAAATCAAAGTATCACTCTGATAGTTGAGTGGAGAATGGATTGTAGTAGGGAGAGACTTGTGGCAGGAAGACCAAGCATAAACTATTGCGATAGTTCAGCTGTGAGATCGTGGGGGCCTAGACCAGTGTGGTGACAGTGTCAGATGAGAGAAGTGGGCATATACAAAACGTCAAATCAACCCAGACTTGGCAATATATTAGATATGGGTGGTGGTGGTAAGAGAGTAAGCTTCAGTACCTGGAAGGGTGGTAGTATACTTGAAAGTAATAGAGGAGTTAAGAAAGTTAGGGAAGGGGAGGATTTTGGAGGAAAGGTAATCAGTTCAGTTTTGGAAATATTGAGCTTAAAATGGTCTATTGGACATTCAGTTCAGGATGTCCAATAGGCAGTTGGAGATGGAAGACTGGAGGTCAGCAAAGAAATTAGGGCTGGATAAGTAAAATTGAGAATTGTCAGCATAGAGAGGATAATTGAATGCATGGAACATTTGGAGAGGTGACTGAAAAGCGAAAGAACATGAGTTCAATTTTAAACATGTTGAGGTTGAAGTGAAAGCAGCATGTCGAAGAAGAAATGTCCAGCAGGCAGTTTGACTCTGTGACCCTTTCTCCCTACATACAGGACTGAAGCAAAGGAAGGAAACTCTTCCTGGAGATTTAAATTTAGGAAACATCAATGGAGAGCTGAAAATTAAAGGCGTTGGAAGGCTGAAGGTGATTTCCAAGGGTGTAGAGAAAAGAGCTGAAGGTTAAAGATTAAACCATCTATGCTTCTCCAGATTCCTTTCTTTATATGCCATTAAAATATTGTAATTCATTATCATTTTAGTATTAATAACATGCTACTAGCAACTCACATTTATATAGCAATGTGAGACTCCTCACAATGATCTTTCAAGGTAGATAAAGAATTTTTGTGCCCAATTTACAGACAAGTACACCAAGGCTCAGAGGGGTTGAATGACTTACCCATGGTCACACAGTTCACAAGTTTTTGAGCACGAATATAGACCTAGGTTTCCTGACTCCAGATTCAGTACTCTTTCTTTTCTTTTTAAAATTTTATTATTTATTTATTTTGACATTCTTTTCTTTTTAAATTGAGTTCCAAATTCTCTCCCTCCTTCCCACCTCAGCCCACTAAGGCAAGCAAAATTATATTAATTATACATGTGAAAATCAAGCAAAATATATTTCCATATTAGCCATATCACAGAAAGTGAGAAAATTATACTTCAGTTTACACTCAGAGATCATCAGTTCTCTCTCTGGAGGTGGATAGTATTTTTTCATCATAAATCCTTTGGTATTATCTTGGATCATTGTATTGATCAGGGTAGCCAAGTCTTTCACAGTGATCAATACTGCTGTTACTGTTTACAATGCTCTCCTGGTTCTGCTAACTTCACTTTGCATTAGTTCATATAGTTCTTCCCAGGTTTTTTCTGAAACCATCCTGCTCGTCATTTCTAATCATATTCCATCACAATCATATGGTATAACTTGTTCAGTAATTCCCTAATTGATAGGTATCCCCTCAATTTCTAATTCTTTGCCACCATAAAAAGCGCTGCTATCAATATTTTCGTACGTATAGGTATTTTTCCTTTTTCTTTGGTCTCTTTGGAATACAGACTTAGTAGTGGTGTTTCTGGGTCAAAGGGCATTGCTCTTTCCACTGTATTATACTGCCTGTCTATAAGGGATCTTAGAGATAATCTAGAATGATTTCTTCATTTTGCTGATGAGGAAACTGAGACCCAGGGAGTTGAAGTAACCCCATGTTACACAGCTACTTAGAGGCAGAGCTGGAATTAGCATTCTGATCTTTTGATTCCCAAGCCAGTACTTGGTCCATTTTATATTATTGCCTGTGGTCTTCCTCTTGGTGAGTCCAGGAATTACAGAATTCAGGGGAAAGAACGTTAGCACTAGATTTAGAATCTGGACTCACTTTTTCCCCTCTGAAATGTACTACCTCTATCATCTCGGGCTAGTTGCTTAGCTTCTCTAGGCCTCAGTTTCCTCTTCTGTAAAATGAAGGGATTGGCCTAGGTACCTATGAGGTCCATTTCTAGATCTTTGAACCTATGATCTTGATCTTTCTACTTAGATGCTGTGTTGACCTTCATCTTTGTGACCAAGGGGGAGATGATGAATATTAAATCCAAAAAAAGCTCTCGGATTTTGAGGCATAGTTCCAAAGGATCATTTGCTCTATAGTCTTTAAGAGATAGATTGGCAGTATCTCAGTGAATCTTAGGGTTGGTGTGATTCAATAGTTAGAAGCTGTGTTGACCTTTGTTTTTGTGATATAGACTAAGGGGAAAAATATGTATATTAACATCTGAGAAGGGTGCCTAGATTTTGAAGTGATTCTTATAAGGATCATTTGCTCCCTGGTCTTTAAGAGATAGGCTGGCAACCTTTTGGTGCATCTTGGAGTTGGTGTGACTTTGTGGAATATACCACATTGGGCATTTAAGGCATATCGGGTCCTAATAGAGTGATGCAACAAGGAATGTCTTGTGTACAAATTTGATAAGCTCTTAACAATATGGTGCCTGACAGCTGTTCACTTCAAGAGAAGACATCCTGTCAATCAGCATGAAACATACTATAATATCAGTTTTTAGAGCCTCAGTTATTGCGGCAAAGTCACTTCCTTCTTCCCAATTGTGTCTTTAATGTCATATGACAACAGTCACAATAGGAAAAAAATAATGAACAGGAAGATACTTTTTCCTTTTCATGGACTTTTGATTCCCTGAGAGTAGCAATAATAGAGTTCTCATGAGAGATCCCTAAATAAAATCCTACTCTAAGTACCTTGCTCAATGAAGCGAGAAATGAGAAGAGGTTTCATGGCATCATGGATAGAGCTGTGGACATAGAATGATTGGCAGGTGGAGAACTAAGAGTTCTCTAACAACTTCAATTTAAAGAGGTTACCCAGGTCAGTCATCTCGTCATCGTCATCGCCCACCTGGTTACATTCATCTAGAATTCTTCATTATGCCCTTGTTCCAAATACCTTCCCCAGTCCTCAGCCCCACCTGCTTTTCAGCTTCATTTTGTTTATTGTCTTCTCTCATTGGATTGTAAGCTCCTTGAGGGCAAAGACTGTCCCTGTCCCTTTCTTTGTATCCCTAGCACTTAGCATAGGGCTTGGCACATAGTAAGCACTCAATAAGTGTTTGTTGACTGACTGATACAAAGCTAAAGAGGAAAGATATATTTAATGGCTGTATCATATGGGATTTAGGGTTCCCACATGTGCTCGGTTCCTACAGTTATAGTAGCTGCCAAATATGAAGGAGTTGCTCCTGAACCAAAAAGGTCACAGGCCCTATATAAATGCTAGCTATCATCATCATCCTTGTCGTCATTGTCCTCTGCATTGAATGAACCTTTAAAATGCCGATGGGCCTAAGTTTTGGTTTTTGAGTTGTGTCATGAGATAACCAGCAAAGTTACAGTCCTGACCAACATAGCATTCAACTTTTCAAGACTTTGGATGCAACAGTGGGCAACCCCATAACTGGGAGCAAGGCTGAGGGTCAAACACAATCTCAATCAGAATGATAGTCACCAGGTGCATGGCAGTAACAGTACGTGGACATCATATCAGGAAATAGGAGTTCAGCAGAGATGGCTGGCACAGTCAGAGAATATTAGATACATTACGTAAGTTATTAGGAAATAATAGGAACAAATATTCAAATGGGGAGGCCTGACTCATAGCAACAGGGCACTTCAGTGCAGCGGGTGAGAAAATTACCTTCCGGATTGATATTCACAGCATGTACTCAGACCTGCAAATCTGGTTGCAGGGGTACAAATGGAGGCTCATGAAAGTCGACAAAGATGACAACTTTTCACATCTGGAAAACCGAATAATAACAACATTTCAGTTCGGTGAAGAAGGGCTGGGAATTATGTTTTTCAATTCTGATGCATGGCAGGAGCTTTGAGTGAGCAGATCCCAACTGGACTTTGCATGGGCTGGCTATTTTCCTTTCTAAATGACAAAAGAAATAACTGTTGATGAAGTTGCCTCTGGGGGATTGGGTGGAGAAGGATTCTTTCTGCTATTTAAAAAGACTGTAGAGCAGACCTGCACAACTTGGAAGTAAGTAGGGGCCAAAATTAAAACAGGCTAAACTTCTTAGACTAGAGACAGACTGACAATGGTTGGTTGCCGTGGGTCACATGACAAACAGGAGAGAGTATGCAATGGCAACCCTACATTTTTCCTGGGCTGCCCAAAATCCTTTGGTGGGCCACAAGCAGCCATGGGTCATATGTTGTGCAGGACTGCTGTAGAGTATGTGGTGGCTTTTAATTGCTAGTGGACACTTAATCAGTTCTGCTTTCATTGATTTAAGGCTATCAAATCCCACATTACCCATATAGTGCCATTATAGATGCCCATTTTCTCTCTCTCTCTTTCTCTGTGTATATATATATATATATATGTATATATATGTATGTGCATGTGTGTACACACACACACGCACACACACACACTCAGTAAACTCCAGTGGCTCCCTATCACCTCTAAGAGTAATGACAAAATCCTCTGTCATTCAAAGCCCTTTATAACCTCTCCTCCCTTCTACCTTTCCAGTCTTCTTTTACCTTACTCCTTACTTTATACTTTTTGATCCAGTTATACTGACCTCCTTCCATGAGCAAGGCAATCTATCTCTCAACTCCAAGCATTTTTTCTGTTGTCCCCCATGCCTGGAATGCTCCCTTCATCTCTCCCTTCTGGCTTTCCTGGCTTCCTTGTCGTCCTAGTTATATGTCTGTGTAGGAGGTAGGCAAATAGTCTGTTTGTGTGGTTGCACAGCAAGCTAAGAATAGAGATGAGCTCTTGTTGAGTTATCACTTGTCCTCCAAGTTCAATCTCAAGTCTGGTCAGGTGGTGATGATTTTGCTTCATGGGTAGAATCACCCATAGACTTCCCTCTGACATAGTGTAGAAGGCTGAGAGCTCTTGGGTTTGTATAAATTGACTGGCCAGGGCACTCCTCCATGTCAGAGGAGAAGAGAGGAGAAAATGCGGCCATACCTACATTAGCTGACCTGCACACTGACTGTCAATGTTAATAATGAGGACACAGATGGAGATCTCCAACGAGCCAAATGGGTAGGCAACCCTCACTCTAGGTATCTTATCTAACCCATAGAAGTGCTTATATTGCCTGACAACCCTTTCTCTGGTTCTTTCCATGCCAAGTATATTCTCATGAAAGAGGTTTTTTTTTTGGTAACTTCGAAAAAGAAAAGTTGAGGTGATCCTCATATCTGATTCCTGCTATAGCCTCTTAATTGATTTCGATGCCTCGTTAGATCATAGATTTAGAGCTAAAAAAGACCCTTGAGGTAATTTAGCTTAATTCATTCATTTTATAGAAGAGGAAACTGACTCCAGAGAAGTAAAGTATCTAGCAGATCATATGAGTAATAATTGCTGTAGCTGGGACATGAACCCAGACTGACTCTAAATCCAGTACTATTTCCCTTGTCCAATGCTTCTTCCAATCTTTCTCTTTACCCGGTCAGATTTTGTTGACTCCAGAAATATGATTTCTTCACTGTGGGGAGATCCCAGTGTGGAAATTCCTTCCATCTATATAGGGCAACCACTCACATGTAATTTATAGTCTTAGAGAATTACCTGAAACATTGAGATGGTAAGTGGTAACACTCTATGATGATGCAGCTAATACGTCAGAAGTAGCATCTGAACCTAGGACTTCATGACACCAGGGCCAACCTCCTATCTACCACCATCTCTGCCATCTTTTCCAAATATCCTTTCTCTCTTATTATTCTCTTGCCCCTATCCAATGCAGTGAAGCAGCATGGTATAGTGAAGTAAAGGACTTGGGTTGAAATCCTACTTCTGATACATATTATCTGTGTGACCTTGGGCAGGTCACTTACTTCTCTGGATCTGAATTTCTTCCTCTGTTAAATGAAGGAATTGGACTAGATGAGTTCTGAGATCCCTTGCATTTCTAGATCTGTATAATCCTCCTCATCCCACCTCCTCACCTCAAAAAATACTTCTTCAATTGCCTACACAATAAATTCCAAACTCCTAGCTTCACAGTGACTATGATAGTCTTCATCTGAAGCATTTCCAACACAAAACCACACTCTGATATTTACATCACAACAGAAACACAATCATACTAGGTAGTATTAAACCTGATTTTCAAATTCGGTAATGGAGTTGAGTTGGCTGTCTAGGCCATCAAGAGAGAGTGTTAGTTTGATCATCAGGGGATTTCGAAAGCTTTCAAGATACATGAATTTCTTTGCTATCATTGTTTAATCTTGACAGCACCTCACTTTGTGACACTCAATTCAGTCCTAAAGAAGTGGAGAAAGGAGGCAAGGCAGGGAGTGTTGATGTGATCTGTCATCTCCTCAAACACAGGGGCATGGGCTGTCCTTGCCTGGGACACTCACTGTCCTCTTCAGATTTATTAGGCTCTGGTTACTTTGCCCTGAATCGCATCTCAGCAACCCAACTTCTCACCATGATTAACCCAAATCAGATTCCTTTTAAGTGGGAAAGATGTGGCCTGTGATTACATCCTCAAAAAATCCATCCATTTGACGTGACGCTAAGATTTCCAAACAGCTTCCAGACTTATTGTCAATGAGTGCTGAGAATCCATGTGGTGGAGTTGAATGCCCTTATTTGCTTTTGGCTTTAAGCAGAAAAATTGGATTTAGAAAGCTTTTCCTCATCCGGATCTCTGCAATATATAATAAACTTCTTACATCTGTCACCATCAACATTCTCATTACTGCCTCTACCTTTTATGTTTGAAAGAGAAAGCAGACAGGGTTGCCCTTTCTCTCTCCCATCCCATTTAAATACCCAATTGTGACTGCCAGCCTGGGAGATTAGAAACCATTTTCCTCATTGGGGTAGGAAAGAAGGACCATTACAAACTTAGGATTGCCCTAAGCTGTTTATATCTTGTTCTTATTAATTGTTAGGAGCAGTTCCTGAGCAGAAAGCTTTCAAAATGTTTTAAAACTTTGCAGTCAGTGAAATGACCTCAGATATTTCTCAGAATATCTTCTTTGCTTGAGAACTTTTATTTCATCCTAAAAGACTATTATCATCAAACAGCTTATACAAAAATCACTTTTCAAGGATCAAGACCAATCATGTCTTATGAAACACAAACTAGGTATCAATCTAGAGTGATTTCATTTGAAGTGCCACACCTGGAGTTTTGACCTAACTTTTGTTTATAAATCTCAAATGAGAATTGCCTTGCTCTTTGTTTTGTTTCTTTTTATTTCCACCAAAAAAAAAAAAGATAGTGACTTATTAGACAGGTGCCTCATTCAGCTACAAAGGAAACAGTAAGTCCCAAATGTCAAGAAGGTTCATGGCACATATCTCTAAGTGAATTGCTGATTGGTCTCAGCCAGGAAAGTCTTGCATTAAAAGATAGAATGTTCTATTTTACAAAAGATTCAAGTAGTAGTAAGAGTCCACTATTAGATGGTAGACATGAACTCTGGGAGGGAACTTGGGGGAGGAATGGTATAGACCTGGATAGGGTGGCATCTGCTCTGAAGACTTCAGCCAAGTGAGTGTGACTAGGGACTTGATGCTCATTCTGCTCCTGTGTCCTCAGGGTCAGCTCAATCACTCTACCTCAGTCTCTGACATATCTTTTCCCTCTTATTCTTTATCCTGCCCAACTTGTGTCTTCCTTCATTTGACTTTTAGATGAAGAAGAAATTGACAAGATAGTGTTATGGCTGACAGAGCCCTCTTGGTTTCTTTCAAAATGATTGTGTCCAATAAACAAACCAAAGCATGCATCCTATTCTTGAAGAATTCACTTCCAGAACTGAATTACCTGTACTGGATTGAAGAGGTGCTGGGAGGCTTGACTTTTCATTTTAATTTGGGGAATTCTAGAGGTCTGCAGACCTCCAGAGAGGGATGCTACTACATGTTGGCAATGTGCAACAGCACGCAATATGACTTATAAGAAGTTGGGCTTTGGTCACTCTCACTTCATTAGGAGCTCATTTTAAGTACCTTACTTTCCTTGGCTTTTCCTACGCTTCGTAGATGCTCTGATGTTTTACCTTACCTCACAGGGGCCCAGGACTTCTTGTGAGCATATTCTCCTCCCTTAGAAATGTTCTTATTCTTTTCATCTCAAACCCTCAAGGCCCATGGCATCAACTAGCTCTTCTGACAACTGCATCTGTGCCAATGTGTAGAGGACTGGTTCAAGGTAAATAGATAGGCATGTTAATCAGGGCTCTCTGGAGATTATCCCCCAACTATTGTTGTCTATTCCCTTAGTAAATGCAGTGGTATGAATTTCAAGTCAAATAGGGTGAGAGGACACCATTGTGGCAATCTTGGGCAAGGTGTGCCAGCTAGACCTGAGGAGCATTCCTATCCAATTGGAATGCTTTTCCATGTTGTGCTGGTATACCTACTTATGCTTTATGACCACTTATACTGGTAAGACAGATATGTAGGGATGAGTAGGGCTTTCAAATCATACCACATAGGTGACCACCTAGATGCCTAGGCATGGAGCAGTGGAGTTCATGTATACAGAAGGTAGAACAAACTCTTTCAAATGAATACTGAATTCTCTCAGTCTGGTCCAACATTGTTTAAAAACAGGCTATGATAGAATTTCATGTATGCTAATTATTCTTATAGCAATGTGCAGGATATCTAATGTAGCAAATGTCTGCAGTAGCTTGGGCACCATAAAATGCTTAAACAACAGATACCAAACCATTGATATTTGTTTTTTCAGAGACATTTCATTTAACTGTTATTTATTCTCTGGTTTCTGGGGAGCAATACCATCAGTCCTCTTCTTGAATAGAAGTCAAAAGGCCAATTGCCCAATTTTAACAGTTTTTGACATCATAATGGTGACTTTGATAGATAGATGGGTAGATAGAGCATTTACTAAGTGCTTTCTATGTGTTAAGCACTGTGCTAAGCACTGGCAATATAAACACAAGAAAATAAGGTGGTCCCTGGAAAGCAGGGATGGAAGTTGGTATGTGTGTGGGGTGAGAGGGAGGGAAGTAGGAGGAGGGGAAGCAAGTGAAGTGCCTCACATAGTTTAGAAGGTGAGTTGAATTAAGATGGGAGTGAAGTTAGAATAGCAGGGACCCCTCATGAAATGGTGATCCTGTTCAGGGCCTCACCGATCAGAAGAGCAGGCTTCAGGGTAAAGGCATCTCAAGGTGGGATAGGTTGCTGTTGAAGAAGTGAAACAGTCTGCAAATAAGTTGAGCTGGGAATGATTTTGAGACATTGTAAGAGCGTGTCCAGAAGGGCCAATGTCATATCTAGTTGTTACCTGTTCTGTTTATCAACTAGTTGATAAGAGTTGACACTGTTATCAGTGTCTGCTTAGATTTCCATAAGATTTTTGGTATTTTCTAGTTAAGCTTTTGCTAATTTTATAGCAATTTCTCCTCTTAGAGCAAAAGCACCAGGCTTTAGGGAAATAATGGATATTTTAGAATTGCAGAACCACAAGATATTAAAATACTACGGTTCTCTTTCTTTATAGGTAAAGAAACAGAGACTCAGGGAGGTCAAGACTTGCTTGAGGTCACCCAGCTAGTCAGTGGTAAAGCCAGGACTAGAACCCAGATCCCTTGCTACGTATTCCAAGTTTCATCATTGATGAAGAATTTCTAGAACCCTTTGCTCTAAAGGGGATGATACATTGTTAATGAAGCTAAGATCCCAGATCTACTATATATATTGGTAATTGCTAGGGGTATGGGTGAGCAGAGCAGATGTTAATATAGAGCAGAATGGAACTGAGAATGTGCATATTTATATATTGCTTTAATATTTTATCCCAAACTGCTCTACTAAGGAATGAATTATGTCCCGCTATTGCAGCCATTGTGTAGTCAACTGTAGCCATTATGATCTCATCAATACCTTTGGCAGAAACAGGGACATTATAACCTGCTTTTTATTGGGTGCTGTGGAGCAGACAAGGTAATGTATTAGTTCCTTTCATGGGCCATGGGCTTGAAATCGGAAATGAAATGTGATTTGCCTAACTGATCCTCTTAACAGCCTAGTCTGAAGCTTCTTCAGTAAGCCCCTAGTAATACAGTAAAGTAAAAAAATAAGTAAAAATGAGACCATAGACCTGAGTTCCAGCTCCTGTTCAATCTACTCAACCACTGACTTATTGTGTGATCTCGGGCAGGTCACTAACAATGTCTGTGCCTTGGATGCCTCATCAAATTCATAAGACTTACCTGACCCGCCTTGTAGAATTATGTTGGAGAAGAAGGCAGCCACATCTGGTCTCTGAATGCATCGTGGAAAATATTTTTAAGCCAGCTGGACCAGATAACGAGGAAAAGAACAAAGTGGGACAGACTATAGCTACAAAGAAATATAGGGTTTTATTTAAAAAGAGTTGAGTCACCTAGCATTTGTTAAACACCTGTTACGTGTTGCATTATGCTAAGCACTGGAAATATAAAGAAAGGCAAGAACAGCCCTGCACTCAAAGAGCTCATGGTCTAGTGGGGGAAACAACATGCAAACAATTATGTACCAACAAGAGATAGAATAAACTACGGGTATTCTTGAGAGGAGAGGCTTTTTGTAGAGAGCCAGACTTTTGCTGAGCCTTGGCATGGTGGCAGAGCTGCTGTTAGCAGGCTGGCCTTTGAGTCAGGGAGACTTGGGTTGAAGGCTCACCTCTGACACACCCTACATCCTGTGTGACTTTGGGTAAGCTACTTAATTTCTCAATGCCTCAGGAAATCTTCTAAGACTATAAGTGGCAGACAAATGACTGGTCTGGTTCTATAGAGAGTTTCTACTCTGGAAATTCTATACACTGAGATTAGTGGTCTAAAGCAAAAATAAATGAACAAACAAATAAATAAATGAATAAGTGAATGAATAAATGGGCAAATAAACAGATAAGGAAATGAATGAATAAACAAATAAATAAAGGAAGGAGAAGGAAAGAAAACTATGGAGGTAAGATACTCTTTAAAGTAGGGAAAAATGTTGAATGCATAAAAGACTCAGGAGAAGAACCAACCAGAAGGATAAAACAGATTGTAGAAAAGAGTAGGGGGAAACAAGATGTGAAAAAGCAATACAAATTTGAGCTTAATGTGTTTATTTTAAAAAAATGTGTAATCAATTCAATGTTTTTGGAAACAAGGTTTATAGAATCAGAGGGTTACAGCTGAAAAGACCTTAGGGACTACCTGGTTCAACCCCCTCATTTGAAAGCTGAGGAAATAGAGGCTCAGAAATATAAACTGATTTGCCTAAGATTTCACAAGGAGTGACAGGTCTGATTTGGTGGGGAAAAATTAGTACATATATACATAAACATAACATGCAAACACATTTTATAAGAATTTTAAATTACTTTTAGGATCATGGGGCTTTTGGAGCTGGAAGGAATCTTAGAGGTTATCTAGTTTAGTTTTCTCCTTTTAAAGATGAGGAAATAGGGGCTGAAAGAATAGACAGGATGTGCACCAGGCCACATAGCTATTGCCAGTCAGGGTTCAAACTTAGATAAGTTTGACTCCAAAACTAGTGTTCTTTTTACTTGTCATTTTGTGATCCATGAGGCATAGATGAAAATAACATGGTTGCTCTGGCCTCACACTCTAAGGATCAGGACTGTTACATTTTACCTCCCTTAGCATTCTTAGGTATTGTAAAGGGGTTAAAGAGATCTCTTTTCTCTGCCGTCATTTCAAGGCCCTACCTGTTATGTGCCCCAATTTTTAGAAGCCCAGTGACTAGCACTTTAGTTTTAACCATCAGATTAACTTTTACAAAGGAGTATTTATGTCAAAGATAGAGCAAAAATATACTTTTCCCAACACTTCCCATAACCCTCCCCTCACCTGCCATCTTGGTCTGTGGTGATAGGGCTGGATTAGGCTCACTGCTTATCTCAATGTGTAGCATTAGTCTCACCAAGTTCATATCCAATGCCACCATTGGTGCTGGCTGCTTCTGGACTGGAGCTCTAGGACTCTTGTTTCTAGAATCTTGTTGCTAGACTGCCTTCATTACTTGGCCATTCTTGAACTGCTAAATCCCTATGGCTTGAGCTCTTGGGTTAGACTGAAGATTCTATTCCCTCCACTTAGAGTGGAAAAAATAAACAAAAAGGTCAAAGACCAAGCTCTTTTCTTGGGGCCATGTGACCTCAGGGACAGAACAAACTAGGCCCTAAAACCCACAAAAAATACAGCAGATATAGGGTCTGGCTGTTAAAAGATACTATCAGTTCTAGATATGCAACCAAAGAAAAAAGGCTGCTCCCAACCCCATGGTAGGCCAACTCAGAATATCATAATTCAGTCCTCTAGGCTCCCAAAAGCAGCTCCCTAGCTCTTCCACATAGATGATGCTGTCTTAGAAAGTCTGGATATGTTCCAGAAGCTCCATTAGAGAAATAACAATTGTCAAAATGCTTGAAAAGGCCTCACACACTGTACAAATGGCAGAGAATGATCATGATGATGACAACAATGACAACAATGATGATAGTATCGTTTAGCACTGGTCCACAAACCTAGGAATTGGTCCTCTTAAAAATCCCTGTTACCTCCTCTTACTAAAATATGCCTTCGTGTTTTGGAGGAATTGTGTATTTGTGGGCTTTTAGTATAAATATTCATTCTGAGAAGCTTGAGTATTTGTGGACTTTTTATGAATGTGTACAGATCTTACTCACTATTCTTCTCTTCCAATAATTTTAATGAGAATTTATATAGTACTTAAAATATCTTGGCAAAGCAACCTGCAGTTCCCACTATTAGTTGTCACTCAGATGGCTCTTGGGTTGGCCTGATTTGTTTATCCTTTAAGGAGATGAGATAGAGTTAGGTAACACTAATACTTAAATTTCCAGAGTGATTTGTTCTGTCTGAGTAAGGGAGTGTCTTGTGATATTGACAGGGAATTTTTTGGTTCCATGGACGCTCTCTGCAGAAAGAGCATGATGAGGGGGATTTGGGCCAACTGACTTTGCCAGTGGCTAATTATAGTGCAAATAAATGTTACCTGGGGCTGTGGAAATTAGTGTGGTCTGATGGGAAAAGCACTGATTTGGGGTTATGATACCTGAATTCTTTTTTTTTTTTTTTTTGCTTTTGGGGTTAAGTGACTTGCCCAGGGTCACACAGCTAGTATGTGTTATGTGTCTGAGACTGGATTTGAACTCAGGTCCTCCTGACTTCAAGGCCCAAGCTCTATCTAGTGTACCACCTAGCTGCCTCAGAGACCTGAATTCTTGACCCATTGTTGTCACTAAGTAATTGTCTCACCTTGGGCTGAGGCACTATAGTTTTTCTGGGATCAGTTTTCCCATCTGTCAAATATGAATAATCAGCCTTGCTATAAGAGATGAAAGTTTGATATATTGTTTATGTGATCGTGAGCAAGTCACTTGAGCTCTCAAAGCACCAGTTTCTTTTTTAGCCAAAAAGGTACTTTCACATCTCTCTTCAAGTCATCACAACAAACCTGTGAGGTAATTAAGACAAACTTTATTAGCCTCCATTTGACAGATAAAAAAAGAATTGAAACTTAAAGAGTCTCATAGAGAGTAAAATAACTTATCTGAGAGAATGACTACCTTGTTAATGGCTGGTCCCTTTAGAGAGGAGTCCAAATTGATATTGTTTCCACTCCATAGGTAAATTGTTTCTTTACTCTACCATAGACAGTGAAGGTGATAGAATAGAGGACCAGACTTGGGGTAAGGAAGACCTGAGCTCAAATCCTTCAGATTCTTATTAACTGTGTGACTCTGGACAACTACTGTTCTCTCCCTTGACCTCAGTTTCCTTATCTTTAAAATGGGAGCAATAATGGCACCTACCTCCCAAGATTATGTGAGCATCAAATGAGATTACATATATAAAGTACTTTGCAATTCTTAAACTACTATACACATATTAGTTGTCATTATTATTATTATTATCATTATCATTACCATTACCATTAATAGCTACTACTGCTACTACTACTCTCCATCTGTTTTTATCTCATTGAAATTCAACTTCACCTTCTTTGGTGAGTTTAATTGATGGGTTAGAACAGACTGCTTTAGAGACTGAAGGCAAACTACCCCTTGCTAGGGGAGCCTTTTCCTGAGGAAACAAGAATAATAATCATCATAATATAAGCTTGAAATTCATACTTTTCTCCTCTTCAGTCCAGAGTCTGAAAACACTTGCTGATGTCTTCAGTGCTACAGTGGCTTTTGTAACAAAAGGAAGTCTGGGGACCCATAAGTTTGTTATTGTGGGAATATTCTTCAACTCCTCAGCATAGTGAATGACTATAGTAAATAAGCCAAGTGGAGCAGTTCAATAAGCCAAGCAATAAAAAGAATGAAGCTGTGATATTGTTTCTATAGAAAGAATGGGTTAGAGCCCACCTAGGGGCTTTGTGTGCAAGTATTCTGTAAAATGGCCTGCGTGGTGTTCCATAGAATCTGTACCATATCTTAGCAGCATTAAAGAAAGACTTCACAAGAATCTTGGGAATGTTTCTCAGGCTTATACAGAGATAGTGTGGATTTTATAAATTCAAATGATTCTAAGATGATTTTCTCTCTAAATAATGCTTTACAGAAATATTGAGACTATGGTTCATAAATCTTGGGCTCAGAGATGAGGGAATTCACCTCTTTCCTTTTTTAAAGAGGCGAGGAACTAGGAATGTGGAATTCTATATATGCAATCATGGGCCATTCTTAAACTGGTTGATTTTGCTCTCCTTGTTATAAGAGGAAGGCTCATAATGGAGGAAGTGATGACACGTATTCTCTGATGATTATGATGAAAAAAAACCCCAAAAGATAGAAATAAGATTTTAAATAAGGGAAAACCAATTTTCTTAGATGATACCTTCCTCTAAAAATTCGTATTATGATGTAAGTTTTTTTCTTGCTTCCATAAAGGAAAGAAATGTGAGGTACCTAGGAACCCTAAATTCACTTGCCCCCCATATTTTAAGACATTAGAGTAACTATTTGGTTTCTTTAGCCTTTAAGCATGGAGACTGATTTGCATACGGCTCTCCAGCTTCACCTAGCTATTGTTTCAAGTCTTTCCCTTATACCTCCTTTGCCCAGAAGTCAGTTATGCTCTGAAACTCAGCAAGTTGAATCAAATGGCTGGCAAGTGGAGTGACTTTAGCAGGAACAGCTTTCCACACAAATCTCTAGGTCAAGTGCCCCAAATAGCAGCTTAGTACTTGAGTTTGAATGCAGTTGTCTAATTTCCTTTCCACCTTCCAAGTCAGAAGAGGAGAGTGTGAGCAGACTCAAATGTGTCAGACAATTTTGGGTTGTCTGAGGAACTAATGAAATTGTCAAGATTTGCGTTGATGTTACACTCACATGCTCCCTTTAGCCAACTGCTATGATTTTCCTGCTTTTACCTGCAGGCCTTAGATTGGCTAAGTTCTGCTCTAACAAGAAGGATACAAGAATCTTCTGGTGAGACTAGGAATTTGCCTCAGAACTGGTTTTCTGGTTGTTGGTACTTCACAGCTGTGGTCTGGACTTTTGATCTGTTTGCTTTTTCCAACTCTCCAATTCCTGAGGATTTCCTGGTTTCTGCATAGCCTTCAAAGCCTCTGATGTATCTTCTTATTTTCAGATAAGATAATAATCCTATCTATTAAAAGGGTGGGGTTGAAACCATCCTTCTTTTTAGCTCTGATACTTTACTTAGTTGAGACTGGGTTTCAATCAGTCAGTCAAAAAACCTCAGACTAATTGTGAAGAAGGTGTTCAAACTAGAGTGATAAATAGACCAAAGAAACTTGAGCACACCCCAGGGATTTCAAAATTATTGGACAGATTGAGAACAGTAGGCTTTTCCAGAAATTAGAATTTATGTTGCTTTCCAGCACAGTACTGGGAAGGAATAGACGGGAAAGGAGAAGCCTCAGCTTAGGTGAAATCTCCTTCTATACTCTTTTGATTAGTGGAGGGTCTCCAGTCACATGCTGTATTTCTCATCCTTATCAGTTTCCTTCAGGGTATCCTCAATGAGCAGGTGAGAGTTTGCATCATTGGGAACCAAAGGTCTATAAGCAGTTCATCAAAGAGACTACACCATACCTAGAAGCAGCTCCTTAATCCCCACAAATGGGAGGAAGGGACTTTCAGTAGCTAGGAGCTGTGCGTTACTCCTTTGACTCACATACTTTCTAAACCTGAGCCCACTTCCCCCAGGACTCTGTATGTACTTATGGGAAAGTATATCACAGACCTCTGTGTGTGTGGGGGGGTGGGGGGGGAGTAGGGATGTTTCAATTCTTCTTATTGCACTGCCTTAATAAACACCCCTCAGGGCTAACTCTGGAACCCCAAAGGGAGAGTTGTAGCCCCCCTAATTATGGAAACATCTTTCATCAATAGAAGTGGGTGTTGAAATAAGGATCCTCAAAACTTGCATGGGCTACACTATCCTCTTAAGTCTTGACCGTGATGGAATGAAGGACTTTACCCCTTGTTCAAATAATTCCTAATATTCATGGGGAGATTTTTGCAAAGTGGCCTATTGCCCTGAACTCTTAAAATCACACCATGGAGGTGATAAAAAAAAATCCTATGGATGAGAGTTCTTTAAACATAAAAACTCTTATTATTTGAAAACATATTATGTCTTGGGAATAAAATGTACTTTATAGATTTTATATATATATATGTACATATATATTTATATATACTTCTTAAAGGGTAGAAAGTGATAGAGTAGAACAGAGGTGGAAGGTTAAACTAAAATAAATTTCAAAAGACTAGAGGTAAGCTTAAATTTCAAAGAATAAAGGTATCCAAGGGCTAAGTTAAGGCCATGGCATCATGCTAGCATGCAGACTGCAAAGGAAGAGGGCTAGACAGAAACAGGAGTTCAGCTAAACATCAAAAGATCCAGAAAATACCACAGGTTAAAGAGGCACAAAGTCAAATACTAGAAGAGCAGATAGGACTAAAAAGATCCGTGGGTCAGGTAGGTAAAAAATTGAGCCTAGAGAGAAGTCAGCTAAAGCAGTGAGAGCAGGTACATGCAGGATGCAAAGCATAGACTAGTGCTAGGCAGGCAGCAGGCTAGAGTCTTGGAGGTCAGAGCCTCAGTGAGAACTGCCCTATTAAATAGGATTGGTGAATCCTGCTCCTAGGACCCCATCTATTTGTTCTGGGGTTTGCTGAATGTGCCTGGCCCTAAGCCAAAAAAGTGTTGATAATGGCCAGCAAGAGCTCCCACGGGTTCAATTATCATCTCTATGCAAATGACTTCAAGATCTATATATCAAACTCCAAGTCCTGGTCTCTCTCCCGAGCTCCAGTACAACGTCCCCAACTGCTTATTAGTCATTCTGAACATCCTGTAGGCATAAGTCATTCTGGATGTCCTTATCTCAAACTCAACATGTCCAAAATAGATCTTGTTATCACCAGCTCCAGATCCACCCCCACCCCACCCCGGCCCAAACCTCTTCCAATCAAACTTGTGTCTGTTGAGGGTACAATCATTCATCCTTCTAGTAATCCAGTTTGCTACCTCTGATCACCCTCAATTCCTAACATTCCGTCATTCCAAATATCCAATCAGATGCCGAAGCTGAATAATTCTACCTCCCCAACATTTTTCACATCCATCTCTTTCTCTCTAATCTCATAGTCACCATCCCAGTTCAGACCTCAACATATCTTGCCTTGGGTACTGAAATGGCCTCCTAATTGGTTTTCCTGCCTTCTCTTTTCTTTTTCCAATCTACCTTCCTTCACCAAGGTGATTTTCCTAAAGTATTAGTTCTGACCATGTTCTCCCCACCCCACTCAAGTGCTCGTGATTCCCTAATCACTTCCAGACTCAAATACAAACTCTAATATTTGGTTCTTCACAACCTAACTTAACTTGCTGGTCTTATTATATGTTACTCCCCATCACATAGTACTGTCCAACCACATTGGTCTTCTTGATCTTCCTAATGCACAACTCGTCATCTCATCTCATGGCCTTTGCATGGGTTGTCTCTCATGCCTGGAATGTACTTCCTAATCACTTTTTCATCTTAGAATCCTTCAAAGCTCACTTCAGGTATTACCTTCAGCATGAAGCTTTGCTGATCTTCCTAGTTATTAGTGCCTTCCCTCTCTCATTAAACTAACTCATTGTGTGTGTGTGTGTGTGTGTGTGTGTGTGTGTGTGTGTGCGTTAACTTCCATGTTAGAATGTAAGTTCCTTGAAGGTTGGGGCTGATTATCCTTTGTCTCTATCCCCAGTATCTAGCACAGTGACTGGCATATAGTAGGTGTTTAATAAATGTTTGCAAACTAGTTGATTAATAAAGAGGTCAGAATAAATCTTCCTCAAGTTGATTTAGAGACAATGTTAGGATTAGGTCCCGGTAGAATCATACTACAGTTTTATGAAGTCTTGGAGGCTGTCTAAGCTTAGGTTCAATCAGAATTATCTCAATTTCTAGCACACAGCTGATGGTGACTGTTAAGTCTAGGCAGTCATTTCAAACTCCATATTCTTTCATTTGCTTTAGATCAACATTCTAGAAAGGTGACATGGCTCCCACTGAATGAAAACTCAAACCCTTCTTGGGTTTATCATCCAATCTCACAACTTTCCTTAGCCTTCATTGGTGTAAGAATGGTCACTCTGTGATGGTTGACATAGCTCAGGATTTTTAGTTTAGTTTTTTTTTTTTTTTTTGCTATCTTCTAGTAACATTCCGGCTGGCCCACAACATCTTCTTTCATTTGTCAAATGTTCACATCTCAAAGCATTTGTGGCTAAGATCAATAATGTCAAAGGGTAGCCAGTAGGCTTGTCTTCTTCTCAGTCATCTTGGATCCTGTAAACTTTCAAACACAATTGATCCTACAGTCTTGGGGAAAAAAACTGTCAAAATGCTTGGTCTGCTCTAGTTTGGCCTGACTTGGTCTGGCCAGGCAGATATTGATTTTAATCATGTTTATAATGCCTTTCCCTTCTTCCTTCCTGTTAAGAGGAACATTAGGCAGTAGCTGGAGATTATAAATGCCAAGTAGGTAACTGGGACTTTGGGAGCTGTGATAAGGTCTGGGGTGGGGTCAGGTATCAAGAACCTGAGGAAGGCTCAGGGTCAGCAACAGTTCAGCTAATCACAGGCTGAGAGTGTATTTCTCTTTCTCTCTTTCTTTCTCTCTCTTCTTTCTATTTCCCTTTCTCTTTCTTTCTCTCTCACACACTCTCACTCTCTTTCTCTCTCATATATATACATATATAGAAAAGTATCTGTATGTAGTATATAATATACCTATTATATTATATATATCTACATACCTCTCTTTCTATGTATGTATGCATGCATGCATGTATGTATGTATGTATGTGTGTATGTATGTATACAGGGCAGCTAGGTGGTGCAGTGGATAGAGTGCCAAACCTGGAATAAGGAAGACTCATCTTCCTGAGTTCAAATCTGGCATTAGACGTTTACTAACTGTGTGACCCAGAGAAAGTCAGTTAACTGTTTGCCTCAGTTCCTTGTTTGTAAAATAAGCTGGAGAAGGAAATAGCAAACCAACCTAGTATCTTTGCTAAGAAAACCTCAAATGGGGTCACGGAGAATCACACATGATTGAAATGATTGAACAACAATAACAAAATTTATCTACATACACACACAAACACATCCATCCATTCATCTGCACACAGACACAGACACAGACACATATGTTTATGCCATATACAATTTTGTTTTGGTCCAGATCTATCATTGCATAAATGTAGAGAACTCTTCTGCATTGGAAACTTCCTCCTCTGATATGCTTCAGCAACTCCCCTGAAATTATTGTCTTCAAGATTTTCTTAGAGCTCTGACAGATTTAAGTGACCTCCCCAAGGTCAGACATAGTGCATGCCAGAGTCAGGACTTGTGTCTAAGTCTTTCTGACTCCAAGGCCAGCTTAATATCTACTATCCCTAACACCTTTAGCCTAAAATATTCTATACTTCTATTTTTTTAGCATCCCCTTACTAGTTGGTAAGCCCCATGAGAGCAAGGACCATATAGTATCTGAACTTTATATCTCCCCTAGCACCTATTGCAATTCTCTACAGATTTAGTGCTTATTAAATGCTAGTTGAATGAATGAATGAATAAGTAGAACTGCAGAGATCAAGAAAACCCATTGTTTAGAATTGGCTGAACAGATGAGAAGTGGGTAAACATGATGTATAAAAGTTAGGTGGACTGCAGGATCTAAGATTGGAGTAGTCAGTTATAAACCAAGAGGTTGACAGAAAGCATGGGGAAGGAATATGACAGCTTGGGTAGCGAGTGGAAGGAGCATGGGATTGGGAGTTGGAAAACATGAGTTTAAAAGACTGCCATCTTCTCACTGAGGGATCTTTGCCGAGTCACTTCGCGTCCGTAGACCCCAGTTTTGTCATCTATTAAATGAGGGAGTTGTAGAAGATGATTTCTAAGGTCCCTTCCAGGTCTACATCCCATGACTATGGAGATGCAGAAAAATGGTAAGAGGATCAAGAAGAGCATGTCTTTAGAGATACTATTGAATACAGTTTATACAAAGAATGATTTCTGTTTCTTACTTTCACAATAACCTGGCAATAACTCTTCTGAAGTAAGTCTCCTGTGAATAATGGGTGGTTTATGAGAATTTCTTAAGTCTGTTTTAATGATTGCTGGTCTTGAATTCTAGGGAAGGTTAGTTAATTAGAGGTCAGGATATCCTTTTGTACCATGACAAGTTAATGGGGTCTTCTTGTGGTCCCCTCTCCACTTCTCGTTTTCATAAATCTTAGGATCTACTTGAGATCCACAGTTAAGCTCTTCCCTTGGAGAGAGGAGATGAAACTAGGCTTTCTAAGCCTGTTAACTTTCTCTTCTGTTCTGTTAGAGGCTGGGAATGAGACCAATGACTCCTGAAGAATGGACCTTTATTTATAATGTAAAAGCTTCATTAAGACAATATTTATTTATTCAAGAAGTACAAATTTTAAAGCGATTAGATGCCTTGTTGTGCTTTAATAAAATAAATACAAAATGAAATGTGCTGGTCACTGGAACACAAATAATTCAAAGCTCATTTCCACCCTCAGTCCCCTATGTTTCAAATGAACAAGATTATATGTTGATATAAATGATGGTCTAGTTATCCTAATCAGGTTATTCAGTATGGTGACCTTTCTGGCTCATATTTCAACTTCCATTTTGTTAAGTATTTATTAGCATTTGGTCCCAAACTGTTATTTCTTTTGTTCTGTCATTCAACAACCTTACATTATGTTTTCTCTGTGCAGGACATTGTGCTAGAGGGTGAGGAAAGTTCACAGTATAGATCAGGCAGCTGGTGATCAGTATGTTTATTTTTTCTAGGAATTTGTTTTGGACTTGCCGGACCTTGGTGAAAATACCATCTGTGATTCTCACTACTAGTGTGATCTTAAGCAAGACATTTAGCTCTCCTGGGCCTCGGTTTCCTCCTCCATGAAATGCAGGCATTGGCCCCTGAGATCCCTTTTACCTCTTTAGAAACTCAATATACGCATTTAAAAATAAGAAGTCGTAATTAAGCTCCCAATGTTTGCTCAATACTGTGTTATATGCTAAACAGGATACAAAAATAGAAGACAGGATTCCTGCTCTCAAGAAGGGTACGGTCTTATTTGGAAGGCAATCTAGAGAATAATAGCTAATCATAGGATCAGAGATTTCTGGAAACAATATTAGAGTTCTCACTTGACACATAAGGAAACAACCTCAGATTGGTTAAGTAACTTTGCTAGGGTCCCAGAGCTAGTGATCAGCTGAGGTAGAAATCCCACCCAGGCAGGTCTTCCTTACTCCAAGTATGCCAAACTACTTCACTGACTAATAGGTAACCTAGTGCTCTACTGTGTGAAGGGACTAGGGGTGCCATGGGAAGTCAGGGAATAATAATAATAATAATAATAATAATAATAATAATAAACAACTAGCTTTTAGTTATGCAGTACATGTAAAGTTGTCAAAGTATTTTCACATACTTTTTCATTTGATCCTCACAACAACCCTTATTATTACTATTCTTATTTGGAAGGATGAATGTGAATTGGAGCAGGCCACAGAGGTGGGGAACCTGCCACCTCAAGTCCACATATGGCCCTCTAGGTCCTCAAGTGCAGCCCTTTGACTGAATCCAAACTTCACAGAACAATCCCCTTAATAAAAGCATTTGTTCTGTAAAATTTGGACTGAGTCAAGAGGTAGCACCTCAGGACCTAGAAGGCCACATGTGGCCTTGAGGCCATGGGTTCCCCACCCTTGGAGTAGGGTTTCGTGGAGAAAGCTTGTCTTAAGTTGGACCTTAGAGGAAGGTTTAGTTTTAGATTCACAGAGAGAAGGTGGGCAGGTGGAAGGGAGTGGCTGGGAGATTGGGAGGCACAGAAGTGTGAGAATAAGCCCTGGGTCTTCAAGACACCCTAGGGGCAGCTAGGTGGTGCAGTGGATAGAGCACCAGCCCTAAAGTCAGGAGGACCTGAGTTCAAATCTGGCCTCAGACCAAACACTTGACACTTACTGGCTGTGTGACCTTGGGCAAGTCACTTAACCCCAATTACAAAAAAAAAAGACACCCTAAGGAGATATGTAAATGAAGTAGAAGATTTGTGTTGAGGAGGAGTGGGAGGTAAATTTCACTGTGGGCTAGCTGATGGAAAACAAAGTGAGGAGGTTGGTCTTGATCATAATAGGCAATAGCATTACTGAAGGGTTTTTTTTTTTTGGTTTTAGCAGGAAATGTGAGTCATGATAAAAGGGGTATTTCAGGAAGATTCATCTTGTAGCTGGGGTGGAAGAGTAGGATGAAGGGAGCAGAAAGAGACCAGAAGAAGAGAGCTCAGCTAACAGACTATTGCCATAATTCAGGTGGAATGGAAAGGAAGAGACAAGGGGCAACTAAGGTGTACAGTGGACTTGGTGTTAGGAAGACCTGAGTTCAAATCCAGTCTCAGACACTAATGGTGTCACCCTAGGTATGTTACTTAACTTCTACCTGCCTCAGTTCCCTCTCTTTTAAAATGGAGATAATAATAGCACTCATTTCCCATGGTTGATGGAAGGATCAAATGAGATGATACTTGTGAAGTGCTTTGCAAACCTTACAGCACTATATAAATGCTAAACAACAATAATAATAATAACAATAATAATATAAGAAGAAGAGGAAGAGAAGAAACAGGAATTGAAAAAGATCATTTATTTGTAAGTCTTGGTGATTCTGTCTAGGGAAAAAGACAGCTTTAAATTTATTTTCTATTTTTTCCAAAATTCATCAAAAGTCCTAAATGTTTAACATGACTAAATAGTTCTTGATTTCTTAGTTTTCTGATGAATTAAGCTATATTGTAGTTTTTTTTTTTTAATCCCAGCAAGATGTTGAAAAAAATCACATCTAATGTAAATATCCCTGACCACAAGTCCATCTTGAAATTGCTAATTGAGCAGTGTCTTTGAGCACTGAGATAAATCACCTGCTGCCTCTAAGGAGTTAGAACTTCTTTTGTTGCCCGGTCAGCAAAGGGCCCTGCTCTGTTTCGTCCCTTCACTCTGGGGAGCAGTAGTTTCCTAGTAGCTCTTTCCTCCCCTCCTGGCCTGTAAAGTCCTTGAAACTTGCTGTGAATGCTCTTGCAAATCCCAGGTTGCCTGTGTAAGGCTGACGAGGCTTTCTGAGACACATACATACGTACACATACATCTGTGTGCACATATACATACATAGAAACCAAATTAAATAAACAACATGAACACCAAGGAATTCAGATTCAGATCCTGGCTTTCAGTCACCTAAATCAATAATCAACTGTCCCATAGACTCTTTCAGATACTTTTCAGGTTTCCATGGTTTGTCACTCAGTGGATGTTTCAATGGGTTGTCCTGAGGCAGCTAGGTGGCGCAGTGGATAGAGCACCGGCCCTGAAGACAGGAGGACCTGAGTGCAAATCCAGCCTCAGACCAAACACTTGACACTTACTAGCTGTGTGACCCTGGGCAAGTCACTTAACTCCAGTTGAAAAAAAAAAGTGGTGTCCTCAGGTTCAGAAGTTGATTTGTTCTGAGAATTAGGAGAGCTACTGCTTGACTTCACTATGGACATATGTTTTTCTTGAGTTTAGACATTGCCTTGAATTTTTTTTAGAAGCACAGAATTTGAGAGCTACAAGGAATATTAAAGGTCATCCAGTCTAACCTACCCCTTCCCGGTGCTATTTGGAATGTCTGTTCCATAGGAAATGAACTTGCTTTAATCTTAAACCTTTTCCTTTCTTACTCTTTTCATCTTCTGGATCAAACTGAGACTTGGTTCTCTCTTGATGACAGGGCTTTCCCAGCCATCCTTTCTGGTTTGTACTTTCATTCATACTCCACCTCCACCCCACCCCCAAAACTTATAGGTCAAGATGTGGGAGGTAGAATATTCCCTTCTCCATGGCCACTTCCAAGTTCTGTCTCTACCACCATTAATCAATAACCTTTCCCTTTTTGAGGTTCATTCACTCAATCCATATTTACCACCCAATGAAGATTCTGGTAACTATTATCTACCAACTTCTATGACACTCTCCTGCTTTTCTTAGCGAATTAAGTGTCTGGCTTACAGTCTTTCTCTCTTCCCAAATACTACTCTCATACTAGGGGACTTCAATAGGTATATTAATACTTTCTCAAACACCCTAGCCTCCTAGCTCATTTCCCATGACCTACTACTGCACCTCACCTCAGCTACACACAGAGATTTTGCCACCCCCCACAGGAATTCCACTTTAAAGTTTATGAACTCTGAAATACCTTTCTGTTTTCATTCCACTTCTCTTTCCTTACAACTCCTAATAGAGCTCTGGTGGGCCTGGAGTCAGGAAGACCTGAGTTTAAATCTGGTCTCAGATACTTCCTATCTGCATGATTCTGCGCAAGTCACTTAACTTCTGTTTGCCTCAGTTTCCTCAACTGTAAAATGGGGATAATAACAGCACCTACCCCACTGGGTTGTTAGGAGAATAAAACGAGATAATATTTTTAAAGCACATTGTACAGTGCCTGACACGGATGCCCATAGATGTTTATTCCCTTTCCTTCCCTACTAATCCTGATCTTCACCACCCTAATTTCCAAACCTTCCACTACTCAGTTCTTTCCCAGACCATCACCTTTGCCTTGGCTATCCTCTACTCATCTCCCCATTTTCACTCACTGGTGAATCATCTCAGCTCTACATTGGTCTCTTCTCTTGAGTACTTTGCCCCCTTATCCTATTGAAGACCCTTTTAAGACTCAGCCTTGGATTACCCCCATTACTCCTACTGTCTATTGTGTTAGGGCATCTAGGTGTTTCAGTGGATAGAGTGCCGGGCCTGAAGTCAGGAAGAATCATCTTCCTGAGTTCAAATCCAACTTCAGAAACTTACTAACTGGGTGACCCTGGGCAAGTCACTTAATCCTGTCTGTCTTAGTTTCCTCATCTGTAAAATAAGCTGGAGAAGGAAATGGGAAACCATTCCAGTTTCTTTGCAAAGAAAACTCCAAATGGAGTCACAAAGACATGACTGGACGTGACTGAAGTGACCGAACAACAACATCTACTATGTTGTTTCTACTCATGTAGTGATGAAGGAACCTGGAAAAACCCCTGAAATTGTGCTGACTCCACTGCAAACTTACGTGACAATAATCTCAATGGGGAGAGGATTTTGGGAAGATGGCGGAGTAGGTCAGAAAATTCCAAGCTTTCAAGATTTTCCTCCACAAAAGAGATAAAACAATGCCTCAGGGCAAAGTAGAGCAGTAAAAATCAAGAAGAGCAGGGGCAGAACAGGGGTCTTTCTGGAACAATTTGAAAAGACATCCTAAATGAGGTTTGGCCCATGTGAAGAGTAAACACCTCCAGACTAGGGACTGCTTAAGCAACAAGTGGCAAGCCCTGGGGTTAGCTGGTTTGGGAGGTCCCGAACTTGGCCCCAGCTACAGGAACTTTTACCCAAGGGACAGTGAGGGGAATTGGGCATCTGAGTCAGGGAAGATCGACAACCTCTACTGACAAAGAACACCAGACCCAGCTGTGCTGCAGCTTTCCCTCTTTCTCTGTCTCTCTCTGTCTCTCTGTCTCTCTTTCTTTCTTTCTTTCTTTCATGTCTTTTCCAGTAGATTGCCCCTTCCGTTATCCTCTCTCTCACTAATCTTTAATGTTTCCCTATATACTGGCTACTTCCCAGCTACCTGTAAACATGCCCATGTTTCCCTCATCCTTAAAAACCCCCTCTCTTCTCTTTCATGGCTAAACTCCTTAAGAAGGTCAACTTTGCCAGGTGCCTCCATTTCCCCTCCTCTCACTGTCTTCTAACACTGCCATCACCCTGGTACAGCTCTTCATCACCTCCCAACAGGATGTTTGTTGGCAATAGTCTGCTGTTTGTTCTCACTGCCATGAGTGCCCTTGGTCCAGTCCATCCTCCCCTCTTCCTAAAGTGAAGATTTGACCATGTCATCCCCATATTCAGCAAACTCTAGTGTTTCACTATCACCTCTAGAATGAATGAAATATAAAATCCTCCATTTGGCCTTTAGACCATTTCATAGCCTGGCCACTCCTGCCTTTCTAGTCTTCTTACACTTATTCCCTTTCATATATTCTGTGATCGAGTGACAAGGGGCTTCCTTGCTCTTCCCTAAATAAGATACTCCATCTGCTGACTCCAGGCATTTTCACTGGCTGATCCCTTTGACTAGAACTCTCTCCCTGCTCATCTCTATCTCATGGCTTCTCTAGTTTTTTTCAAATCCTAGCTAAAAACCCACCTTCTATAAGAAGTCTTTCCAGTTATCCCTTAATGCCTCGATTATCTCCAGTTTGTCCTGTATGTGTCTTGTTTGTATATAGTTATTTGTATATTGTCTTCCTGACTAGACTTGGAGCTATTTGAGAGAAAGAACTATTTTTTTTGCCTTTCTTTGTATCTCTAGTATATATCACATTGCCTAGAATATAGCAGGTGCTTAATAAATCTTTGTTAACTTGACTTAAAGAAGTCAGGATCTACTCCAAACCAATTTTTGGATGAATTATTCTGATCCATTGAGCTAACCAAACTGGATTTTGGGAGATGAATTTTGATAGCTTGAACTCTTTTTGGTGTTGTAAGTACTTGCTGAGTATAACCTCAGGATGCCAAATGACTACTTGTCAATAGCAGTAGCAATCTGAAACCATCCCTAGCTCTTCGAGAAAGTATGACTTATTAAGGTGATAGCTGCACACAAGTGTCCTCATGGACATGGCATTTGTTTGGCATAGAAAGCAGACATAGCAGATGTTGTATATTTAAAAGCATTGCTGAAGAAAGCAACCATTCTGTGAAAGGAACCAAGGGACCATTCATCAAACCCTGGCAAGTTGAATAAAGGTTAGAAATGAGAACCATGACATGAAACTAATATGGATGCTGGGAGTTTATTCTGGGTGCCTGATCTGAAAAGGCTGGTATGGGGAAGAGAGACAGCACCAAACGATTCTACTTTTGAGACCCTGTCTATCTAATCAGCACTGGGGAATAATAGCACAGGACTGAAAGGTTTCATCAGTCTCATTAATCACCATTTGTTAAGATGGCTTCACTTGTACTGGGGATAGTATCTCTGTATTTGCATCACCATAGCTGTTGCACATGGGATGACCCTCTTTTTCCCACTTAATTCCATTTCATTCAGTATGTAATGACACTGAGTAATAGAAGCTATGGAAGAATGGAGATGTACTCCTGACTAGGTGATAATTTAGGGAGTTTTGTTATGAGTATCCTTGATGAAGTTTTCATGCCTTCATTTACAGTGCCCAAACATATAAAATGCAATGTTTTTTTGAGTAAATTACTTATACTGTTTTGATAGATAGCTCATAAACAGTGTTCCTTTTTGCTTGTTAGTCTGTTCCCTTATCTTTGGGACTGCATGGTTGCCTTAAATATCTGCAAAGAAAAGAAATTGGTTTCTGTGTTAGTGATACTGCTGCTTTTCCTTTTCTATGACACATTTTGAATATTTTACATTTTTTTTCTGTATGAAAATCTTTATAGCCTTAATAGAATTATTCCCTGAATGGAGCTTTATGCAAAATAACATTATTAATATTAAAATGATAAATATTGTGACTCTTGAAATGATGTGTTTCAATCACACTTTAACTATGGCAAAACATTTTTTCAGGTTCCTCCCAAGTCTTGTTGTAAACTTAGATTCAAACATTTACATACTTATGGGTCATCTGGTCTGACATTTAAAAAGATAGAACTTTGCTAATTCTCCCACAATAGCTTTTGACATAGATTAGAAGGGGATACACATTTTATGCCTCTAGCAGTATATGCTTGGTAGATTTCAGAGCAAATTTCTATCTCATATCTTTGTTTTTTCTTGGGACTCAAGTCATAAATGGATTTTTGGACACTTTGTTCATCTTTCTTATACTTTGTTAACATGGCACCAAATATACTTTTTATAGGATACCTACTCTGTCTAGGAGGCTTGGTGGTAATGGTAACTAATGCCGAAGGATAGATTGTGGACTGCCATATTAATTGGTAGCAGCCACAGGTGAACATCTCATTTGCTAGATTCCATTGCTTAGATTGGTATCTGAAAGATCACTCATTCAAATTGGAGATAGGAACATAGATTCAAAACTGGAAGAGGCCTTCCAGTTCAATCACAGCACACCATCATTTTACAGATGAGGAAACTGATAGCCAAAAAGGTAAAGGTTCTTATCCAAAGTTAAAAAAGTTTCAAGTTAGCAGAGCTGGGCTTACATTAATACTGAACTGATAATTCCTTACATGTTAACTTGTATAGGAGTATTTACTTTGTGGGGGAAGGGAGAAGATTATGGTTGATAACAATATCTCCTTACTATAGAACCAGAAATTTATTCATACAACATAAGAAGGACCAGTTCTACTCATAGACAGGAACGGTAGTTTTCCATGTGGTATGACTAAAGAAGTTTTATCACCTTTATTTTATATCCAATTGGGTGTTCAAAGAATTGTAGCATCTCAAATTTGGAAGAGACACTAGAGGCCATTTTGTCCATCCCCATCTATGGACTGGAATCCCTTCTACAACATACTTGAGAAATGGTTATCTAGCCTTTGATGAAGACTTCCTCTAATGAGAGCTTGCTATTTCCTGAAAAAAAAACCCATTTCATTTTTGGATAATTCTAATTGTTTGCAATTTCCCCCCTTACATCGTGCCTAAATTTACCTTGTAGTAACTTGTATGTACTTTCCATAGCTGGGCCCTCTGGAATTAAAGAGAACAAATTTAATTCCTTTTCCAAACAACAAGTACTTGAAAATGGCCATTTTATCTTATCTCTGCCATTCAGCCCCTTCCCACATGTACTCATAATAAACATGCAAACAAGTCTTCTCTACTCCAGGCTAAACCTTCAGTTCCATCAACCAGTTCTTATATGGCATTAACTAGAGGCCCTTTAACTCCCTCCTTTGGACACTCTTCCATTTATCGGAACTGAACACATTGCTCCAGATGTAGTCTGACCAGGGCAAAGTACAATGAGACTGTTACTTGCCTAGTCCAAGACATTATGCCTCTCCTAATGCAACCTAACACTGAATTCACTTTCTTGGCTGCCACATCCTATTCCTGACTCACATTGGGCTTGCAAGCCATTAAATTTTCTTTTTTAAAAAAATGAACTGCTTTCTAGCTAAGCTTCTCACCATCCTGTATCCATGAAGTTGAAATTTTAAAAACTGAGTGTGACTACATTTTCCTCTATTAAATTTTATCATAATTCAATCCAATATTCTAGCTTATATTTTTGATTCTTCACCATATAATGTAGGCTGGTTAGCCTGGATCCCTTTCCTCATAGGGAGGAGAGGAAATGTATAAGAAAGCAAATGGAACAAATGATGTCAGTGGATGCACAAAAAACTTCTCCCAATCCCTATGTTTATCTATATCTGGACTATTCATGATTGGTGTATTCAAAGGTCCTTGGGGACTGGTGCACTTACAAAGGGCACCAGTTCATTTTGTATACCTAAGTATAAAATGATGAAACTGTATAGCCCCTTAGTCTTTGGGTCATCCATCATTGGGCTATGTCTGGATAGAACGACTCACCAGTATTGGGACACAAGAGTAGCAATGAAATAGAAGTATATGTCTCCTTGTTTACTTTTTGTGTGAGTAGGGGTTCAACTGGTGGTGTGTATGTTACCCATAAATTCTGTAGTTAGTTTAAGGTGAGTACGGCCATGTCTATATTCTTTGAAATATCATATCTGACTGTAGACTCTGTTATCCAATGTATTAGTTACTCCTCCCAGTTCTATGTCTTCTGCTAATTTGATAAGCATGTCATCTCTGCATTTGTCTGCATAAATCATTGGCAAATTTTTTAGACAGCACAGGGCCAAGATCAGATCCCTAGAGGCATTCAGAGATTGACTTGCCTCCAGAAATCTTTCTATATAATTTTGTCTGAAATTCTCTCCATAAGAGTCACTGTTTTGAAATAAGGCACTGAAGGCTTATTTTTAAAATGCAAATGGTATTTGGGAAGAGTAAGAAATTAAACTCCTATTACCTGTTAACATTTCAGCAAGAACTAGTTGGGAACTAGTTGACTAAGTAGCTTAATCTATCAGTGTTCTGAGGGGATGGTTCCAGAGGAATAGAAATTTCTGAATTTAATTGTATTTTCTTCCAAAAGTGATGAGTTAGTTTTATTATTTCAACCACAACCTTTAGCAGTATTCACTAACAGCAACATCTACTCCTCCTTTGCCCTTGACCTCTGTTAGTGAATCTCTCAAACCACCATTGATTTCTACTCAAAGGTGTACTGTCATAATAAATCTACCTGTGAGCTATTAGATTTTCAAAAAGAAAACTCAGTTGTGTATGAGCATGAAATATGATATACACTGTCTAAATTGTGTTCTTTACTGGTATAATATTTCTTAGAATTCAATTAAACAAACATTTATTAATCACTATGTACAGAATACTGTATGTGATACTAAAGGAGATACAAAGTTCAGGTAAGATTATTGCTCCTCTGATGGAATATATAGTCTACTAGGAGTATAGGACACATAAAAAAAACTGTAATCTAAAATAATACATGATGTTTCATTAAAGAGATCAAAACTAAGTGTCCTGCACAAGGGAAAAAGTAGACTGCCAAGTTAGGGAAAAAGGAGATCAGGGAAGGTGGCATTAAAGTTAGGCTTAGAGAAATCAGTAGGAATTCTACAGGTAAAGAGGAAAAGGATGAATATTCCAGATGTCAGGAACAACACGAACAAAAGCATGGAAACAGAAAATCACTGGACATGTTTTAGGGACAGAACAGTTTGGTTTGAATGTATATAAAGTACACAGAAAGGAGTAGTATGGGAAAAGACTGGAAAGGTAGAGTGATTCCATAATGAAAAATTCATACCATACCACCAATATCATAGGACATAAATAACTTGGAGACATTTTGTAGAATACATTTTTAATACCTTTTATCTCCCCTTAAAAACCCTCCTACTATTTCTAGTCTACCTTAACCACACAGACCTATTTTAAGCTCCACAATGCTGCCAGAAATGTGGCTTTGATAGATTCTGTGACTTGTAGAGTCCATGTCAATACTGCCCTAGTCTGGGCGTCCCAGCCATTCTCCTCAGCCAAGCATTCATCCACTCATCTATTTTTAACTCTCATTTGTGAGTAAGGGACTACTTATTTCCATGGCTTCTGTTACCAGTTATCATATAACCAGTAGCATTTTATATTGCCATAAACAGTATCTAGAACAAAGGTCAGCAACATCTTTAGTTCTGAATGTCACCATGAGAGTCACTGAAAAGGGGACCACTAATCCATACATAAAGATGCCTGTGGGCCACATATTAAAACCACAGGTTCATATTATCTATTGTTTAATAAGTTATATTAAATATTATCTATTATTGTATTTTTATTTATTTTGTTTGTTAAATATTTGCCAATTGCACTTTAATCTGGTTTGAGCCTCATTCCCAAGTGTTGTGGGCCCATGTATATGACACCTCTGGGGGAGTGGATGGAGAGTATATCCTCAATTGCAGCAAGATCCAAATTCCAGTCCTGCCTCTTATACACCCTACCTGGGGGACCTTTTCCAAAATGGTGGTGAGTTTGTGATCATCCACCCATGATTTCTTACCTAGTCTTCTTTATGACAAGCTCTTGTGTTTGTGGCGACTTGTCAGGGCTAGGAG
The DNA here is from genome assembly GCF_900497805.2 of Vombatus ursinus. Classification (NCBI taxonomy): domain Eukaryota; kingdom Metazoa; phylum Chordata; class Mammalia; order Diprotodontia; family Vombatidae; genus Vombatus; species Vombatus ursinus. The sequence continues at coordinate 50,962,523 of NW_020948983.1, read as the reverse complement.
AGGCCTAAATTAGCATCAGATCTGCTATTGTGGTTTCATGAATACCATGTTCTAATTAGCCTACTCAGCGAAACTCATGTAAAATCTCTACAGATATAATCCGAACCATGAGCCTATTCTGCCCTCTCTTAATGCCCTCCTTTTATAGTACCTTAATAAAAGTACTTTATTTTTAACTACAGTGTAGGCATATATATATACAATATGTGTATTTATATCTATACATGTACAGATAAAGATAGACATATATACAGATATATGTATGTATAAAGATATACATGTATTTACAGATGTAAATATGTATATCTATTTTCTAAGCTTTACATTTATATACATATTTGTTTTCTCCATTAGAATGTAAACCATTGCAAGTAGAGATCATTCCATTCATTATGCTTATATTCGTAGTGCTTAGCAGTGCCTAGAACATATTAGGACGTTAAGAAATATTTATTGATTAATTAAAGGACCTGGGTTCAAAATCATGCCTCTGATGCTTACTATCTATGTGCTATTGGTCAAGTGGCTTCATTTGCCTGGTCTCTGTAAAACAAAAGGGGTTAGATCAGATGACCTCTTAGGTTTCTTCTAGATCTATCTCCATGATCCCAAGATCCTGTGACTCTTCTATTATATTTAGTTATTCTTCTTGTGTCTGCTGTCATGTAATTTCTGTTGGTCAATAACATAAAACATCCATGAATGTTTAGTGAAGGTAGCACTTGGCCCAGCATCTAGTGTAGCCATCATTTCAGTCATCATTATTTTTTTTTTTTTTACAGTCATGACATTGGAGAATGAAGTCCTACTCTGATGCTTTATCATGGCATGGATGTGGTCTTTGGTTCCCAAGGGCAATCCCAGCAGAATACAAGCTTGGGCAGGTCCTACTTTCTCCCAAGCTGGAAAGGCTTCATGTATGTGTCTAGTGATGGATTCTAGGTCTGTCATCTGATGACTAGATCAATTAAGAGTCAGAGAAACTCATTGCCAACTGCTGATAAATTTTCTGACCTGTACAAATTTTGAAAACTGTAACCAGAATGAAAGAGGGGGCTATGATCTGCTTTGTTGGCATAAATATTTAATATAATGCAATCCTTCAAAGGATCAATGTTCTCCTTAAAATCACTCAAGCATTGATTACATGCCAAAATGTACCAGGCACTGCACCAGTGACACTGGGGATACAAATATGAATGAAATAATCCCTGTTCTCTAGGAGAGGTATCAAACACAAAGCCCACAATACTCCCGAGTGCTATCTGAACCAGATTAGAATATAATTAGGAAGTATTTCACAAATAAATAAAAAATATAATAGAACATAATAATGATAATATGTGGTTTTCTGGGTTAATGTACTACCCATAGGTATCTACATGTATGGTTTAATGAACCCATTTCTATTTGAGTTTGATACCACAATCTAGGAGTTCACATTCTACCGGGAGAAAACAACATGCACACACACACACACACACACACACACACACACACACACCATATCAAATATATATACCAAAGAAATATAAAATTTGGGGGGAAGGCCTTAGGCAGCTAAGGGAATCAGAAAAGGCTTCATGTAAAAGGCACATGAGTTGATTTTGAAGGAGATTAGGGATTCTAAGAGGCAGATCATGTTTTAGCCATGTCTATCCATTCTATACAACTTTTGTTCATGTCTTTCCATAAATTTGCCACAGTGGATCCAGCCAATAGGTTGGAGGCCTTCCTTAAGTTCTCTTGACATTGTGTGGATACCAGTGAAGCATGGAGGCAATCCACAGAAGGAATGACCATGCCGACTCAATCACACATCCTTGATATGTATGAAGTAATCGGAGAAGTGTGGACTTTGAATGACAAATTTAATAACATTTTTCCTATGTTGCTCAAATCCTATAACCCCTTTCTGTACTTCTTACAAAAAGTTAGGTCTTCTGCAAGTTTGGAAAATTCCTCAAAATAAACTTATTAGCAAGTTAGTTGTATAAATAAGTATTTTAATTTTTGTGGCACACATTAAAGTTGTTAGATGAGGGAATGTCAGAATTCTTAATCGTTGTGAAATATGCTCTTAATAATCAGTCTTATTAAATCTAAATGAAATGCCTATTTGAGGTACTATTTTAACATTTTCCAAATCCACTGCAGCTTTTTAAAAAAATCTCAAAATGCAACCCCAGTCAGTCTAAATTATCATCATATTAATTATTTATGTTGCCTCTCATCACCATTCCCCTAATCCCCCAACTTGACTAATCTTCCTTCATCCTCACACATAGCATATTTTATAGGGAAATGGTCGTTTCCAGCTCCTTGACTGTGGAGACCTTTTGAAACATTAGCAAATGTCTCCTAGTTCAGAGGACAAGCAATCACATAAAATGTGCCCCAGTGATCAAAAGGAAAGCTACGCCTTAGACCTCATTCTTCTTGAATGAAAATACGTTGCCTTTAGAAAGCAGATAGCATGTCTATTGAGGTGTAGCCTCTTCAGAGAAAAGTCTGATTTGCTCTGTCAGTTTCTCCTGGCACCAGGCCACTGACAATATAATGCTCCATCTCAATTTCTTTCACATGCAATTCAGGAAATGTATCGGACCTAGCTCTTCAAGACCTTATCGTTCTTGGGAGTCTGGATGGAAAATTCCCAGTGCAGTGAACTGAACTGGTCCAAAAAGAAGTAAAGAACTGCAGCTGTTTGGAGACTGTGTAATGTTTTTCTTTTCTTTTTAGTCTTATGTCTTTATAAAGTGCAGGATGCAGGAAGGTTGGGATATGATAATCGATAGGACCATAGGATGTGGAGTGGGAAAGGATATTAGAGATCATTTTTGTCCAGAGACCCTTAACCTTGTGTGCCATGGACTCCTTTGGCAGCCTGGTGAAGTCCATGGACTCCTTCTCAGAATAATGTTTTTAAATGCATAAAAGAAAATGCATAGGATTATGAAGGAAACCAAGTTATTGAAATAGTTATTTTTTAAAAAATCATATTCACAGACCCCAGGTTAAGAACTCTGATCTAGTCTAGCTTCTCATTTTGCAGATGAAACAAGTCCACCAGGTTAAATCTCTGGATCAAGTCACAGATGTTTGGATTCTAATCTGGGTTTTCTGACTCCAAATCTCATATGCTGTCTGCATAAACTGTGCCTGACTTACCAAATTAAGAAGCTGGACAATTAAAGAATTTTAGAGCCAGTAAGAAATTTAGAGATCTTCTACTTAAATCCCCTCCTTTTTTAGATTAGTTGACCGAGGCCCAATAAGGTTAAGTGACTTGTTCAAGGTTCAACAAAATTCACACAATCAGAGCATTTCAGAGTTGAAAGAGACCTCAGTGCCCATCTTATTTAATTCATACTTGGAATGAATCCTTACTATATGACATGCAACAAATTGTTTTCCAGGCTGTGTTAGAAGACCATTAATGAGATGGCACCCACTACCTTTTGACAGACAACTCTAATTATTAGGAAGGTGTTCTAATTTCAAGCATAAATACACCTCTTCACAACTTCCACCCATTCTTTTTGGTTCTGCCCTCTGGGTCCAAACACAAGTATAATTCCTCTTACCCCTAACAGACCTTCAATGGCTGGCACTCTGGCCATCTTTCTGCCATGCTGGTATCCCCTCCCCCTACTCCAAAGCCTGTTTTTTTTTATCTCTTATTCTGGGAACAATAATGAAATCAACACTGGATTTAGATACATCAATCAGTTATTCTGTGACTCCATTTACTGTCTTACGGCTTCTCAGACCAAAACACAACTCCATAGTCACCACTCCCCTATATGTGTTGTGTGTTCCCCTTATATAGACATACACACATATATACACACATGTGTATATATATTTATGTATATACACATGTGTATATTTATGTATATATATGTACTTATGCAACTCCATGAAATCTGCAGTTCTCTCACTTTTTGTATTCCTATCTTCAGCATTAACATAGTTTTAAATTTATTCATTCATAGATTTCAAATTGTAAGGAACCTTAGAGGTCATTAAGTACAATGTCCCCATTTTACAGATGAGGAAACTGGGGCCCAGAAAAATTAAGAGATTTGCTGAAGAACACACAGATAATAAATATCTGAGGTGGAATGTGAACCCAGTTCTTGACTCCAACTCTTGTACTCTTTTTAATATACCAAGTTACCTCTCAATTACAGCTGTTATGTCACACACTGAAATTTCTCTTCGGGCCAAACACTCCTAGTTCCTTAAAATTATCTTCATATGACATAAACTCAAAGCCTTCTACCATTCTGACTACTTTCCTCTAGCACACAGGGCTCCTAAGGTCATTGGTTGGATCATCATCACCATTACCATCACCGCCACCATCATCATCATCATCATCACCATCATCATCACCATCATCACCACCACCACCACCACCACCACCATCATCATCATCACCACCACCACCACCACCATCATCATCATCACCACCACCACCACCACCATCATCATCATCATCATCACCACCATCACTATTATCATCATCACCATCCCCATCATCACCTCTACCACCACCATCATCATTATTATCGTCGTCATAATCATCATCATCATCATCATCATCATCATCATTGTCATCTTCAACAACAACAAGAACAAGAACAACAACATTCCTGATTCTCTGCCTGGTGTTCTTCCCACCACACCTCTATGATCAAAGACTCTCCTTTCTTGCTTCATCCTCCACATTCTCCTCATCCCCCAGACTAATGCTGGCTTCCCTTGATTGGCACCCTAGCAGAAGCAGTTAATTAAGAAACAGGATTCTTGGCTGTCCTGGCATCATTTTGATGATGCCGTGACACAAACAAATATGTTTGGGCATGGACTTGGCACGATCTGTTTGTGGAAGCCAAAGTTGTTGTCATTAAACTGAAACAAGTACAGTAGGTCAACTTCAGCTCTTTTTACACCAAGGAGAAAAATTCTTGTCAGCTGGAAAAGGACACACTTGTGATCACAGGCAGCGGGGAAGGAATGTGCCTTAGCACTGATACGGAAGAAAACCAAATGCAACTATTAGCTTGACTCAGCAGTGTCCTCAGAAAAGATGTGGTCTCTCTTCTCCTTTGGTCTGATATCCTGATGGGGATGATGCTTTATCACACAGCTGGTGCCTATCCTCTAAGGCATTAGAAGAGCTCTACAGGCAACCAGCCAGATCCTTCCAGAGAATATGCTGTTAACTGGATCATTGATTCTTCTAGGCCACTCAACTTGAGTCCTGCTTAATGTGTGAGAGCAGGAATTCCTAACCCAGAGTTCTTGACACCTTATGGCATCCCCATCTATCTCAGGGACTATTATGAAATTCTCAAAACAATTAGGACATCACTGAATTGTAGTGTTGGGAAAGAGTTTAGTCCAATCTCCTTGTTTGTAGATGAAAAAACTGAGGCCTAAGGAAGTCGGGTGACTTGTCCAAGGTCATACAACTAGCTTGTGACAGAGGATTAGAACCTGAGCCTTCTGATTCTCATGTCAGCACTTCTCCTACTATGCTCTGACAGCCTCCTAATTCATGTTAACTCAAAAAGAGAAATCTCTGTCATTTACTGCTATGGGAATGTGGCAAGAGCATAATGGTCCAAAATAATAGTAAGAAATTTCAACTGAAATTTTTTTTTGGAATCATTGTGCCAGGTAGATATTTGGACTAGTTTTCTTAGGTGGTTAAAGTAGAATGCTACTGTGGTGAAGACCTTGTGTTTAGTCCTTGAGGGGGCAGGTAATATTGCTGTGTTCCAAAGCAAAAGACTGTGCCCCTATCCTCAGTAAGCTATCTTAACAAACATGTCCCTTTGGTCACAGTGGATTGGGTGACATAATGTGGTTGGTTTAGTGCAAGACACAAGCCCTAGTTAGAAGTAAAGCAATACTCCAAATGCTGACTGCATTTGACTATATAGCCTATTTCACTTAATAAAGACTATGAGTGGTACCCACAGTCCTCAAAGAGGTAATGAACCTTCTTCCTTCTCTCTTTTGTGTCTTTCTCCTAACTGCTTCATCATATTCATACTGTATAAATTACATTGATGACAGTGTACCTGATTGTACAATACCTTAGAAATCAGATAGTTCTGGATACTTGTTAACCGTCTAGGAGAGGAGTTACTAGTTACTAGAAACAAATGATTTTCGATAATAAAATGGCAAGGGTAACCTGATTCAGATTAAGGTGAAAGGTGAATGGAAGAACCTTCCTGATATGGATATAATACAGCCTCTATATGATGATGTAGGAGTGTAGAACAACACTATTCAGCTTAAGCCATGTTCCTTCAGGATTCCAGTACTTCATCAGAGTTTTTCTTTTTCCCCAAGAACTTCCGGATCTCAGTCATTGATCACATACCTCAATAGTTTTCTAATTGACTCTTAGAGCTCAGCAGGACCCCCCATTTCTGTCTATATGGTAATGGCTCTGCCTAGTGCACAACCAACTGGAAAGGTATATTTTCAGTCTTACCAATGAAGAATTGAGGCATGTCATTATCCCATAGGAAAAGCAGACAAATTCATACTGTTGGTTTTGTGATCCTTTCCTGGTACACCTTGACTCCCTAGTCCATACCACATCCTTTATAGGCACTCAGCATACTTATCCGTTTATTGACTCCATTTAGCTCTGGCAAGTAGATATGGAGATTAGCCTGAAGCGCTAGCACAGCCTGATTCCACTTGAGCATCTGAACATGGATCATTATGTTCATTAAGCCACATTCCTTACTTTTCCTACCCCTAGGATATGTTCAGGGATTAGTCCTCTCCCATTCTTTCTTCCCAATGTAACTTCATCATCTGTTTCAGATTTTCTGCCACAGTTGTTTTTTATATTTAAGGATAGGGATAAATACTAGATCTGTGATTTCATTGGGTTTACATTTATCATTATCATTATTATTATTATTAGACTATATGTATGATTTCACTTCATTCTTTTTTACTTGACACACGACTTAATTGGTCCTTTTGCCAATGCAGATTGGAATCTACTCTGCACTTTACTATCTTAGAGCATTGCCAGGGAAACTGAGAGATTGTGTGACATTCCCAGGATCATATAGCCAATATGTGTCAGAGGTGGATCTTAAACCTATATCTTCCTGACTCTGAGACCAGAGCCTTATTCCATGCTGTGTTTTAATCCTTATCATACTGACATTGAAGTGTACCAGAACCACTACCCTCACCTCTGGGCAAAAGTTAGCTTCATGGTAGTTGTTGTTTGTCCTAGAGTTCACATTTATGTCTAACTGCCCTTAATCTCTTTGAAGTAGCTATAATTCTTCCTAATTATAATTTTTTCCATCTTACCTTCTCTAGTCTAACCCAATCCCCAGATAACAAGTTATTAATCCTTAAGATTGTAGATGTGTGTCTTACCAGCAAAGATTAGTAGAGCAGACAGCTTCCTCTAAGCTATTAACTGAATTATTGGAATTTATGACCTTTGCTGTCTGACTCTGGCTCTTGTTTGTCCAAAAACTAACTAACTAACTAACTAACTAACTCTCTCTCTCTCTCTCTCTCTCTCTCTCTCTCTCTCTCTCTCTCTCCCTCTCTCTCTCTTCCCCCCTTCCTCCCTCCATCCCTCCCTTCCTTCCCCCTCCTCTCTCTTTATTTATTTATTTATTTTGGTCTAAGAACTTTCCCTCTTAGTCCCCAAACTCTTCTGCTTGGTCCTATTCATCTGACTCTAGTACTTCAATGAATATTCAAATTAATTCAATTTAACAAGCATTTATTAAGCTTCTACTATGTGCCAGGCTTGATTATTTGCCAGTGCCATACTAGAAGTCTCTTCAGCATAGTGGAATCTTCCAGAGCTTATGCTCTACTGGCACAGTGTCCAAAAATCTAGTGATTTGCCCAGGGTCACACAGCTAGTAAGTGTCAAGTGTCTGAGGCCAGATTTGAACTCAGATCCTCCTGATTCCAAGACCAGATTTTTATCCACTGCACCACCTAGCTGCCCCACAAATGTATTTTTTTTTAATTAGAGAAACCCATGAGAAATAGAAATATAAAAAGTGTCTCTCAATTTTATGTAGCCTCCTTCTTCAGTGGTGGTGGCAGAATCATTGGAAAAGGGAAAGAGGACCATAAATCTGACAGCTTTTGCTAATAGATTTTGATATGATTATTTGTATGCTGTATGTGAGAGTCTTACCTAGTGATCATCAAGTGGCCATACTCCTGGGGGATCTGAATTATATTAATTTTTGCATTCCTGTTCTGTATGAAACAAGAAGGAAAAAAAAAGATTGTAGGTAAATGGAATTATGGTTCATGGCTACTCCTTGGAGTTTCAAATAGAGACGTTGGTAGAATGGGTTTTATTATATAACCAAAGGCAACAAGAAATATTTTAATGGGATATTTGGAAATAAGGTATTGTAAAAGAGGGCATGTTGGGGGAAGTGGTGGTCAGAGGCAAACCATTGGTGAGGAAGGACAGAGTGAAAAGAGAGAGAAAAGTATAAAAAGAGGAAAAATAGGATAGAAGGAAATACATAGTTAGTAATCATAACTGTGAATGTGAATGCTATGAACTCTCCCATAAAATGAAAACAAATAGCAGATTGGATTAAAAATCAGAATCCTACAATATGTTGTTTACAAGAAACATGTTTGAAGCACACACACACACACACACACACACACAAGTGAAGAGAAAAGGCTGGAGAAGAATATATTATGCCTCAGCTGACATAAGAAAAACAGAGGTAGCAGTCTTGATGTCAGGCAAAGCAAAAACAAAAATAGATCTAATTGAAGGGGACAAGGAAGGAAACTACATCTTGCAAAAAGTACTATGGACAATGAAGTGATATCAATACTAAACATATATGTACTGAATGATATAGCATCCAGATTCTTAGAGGAGAAGTTAAACAAAGTACAGGAAGAAATAGAGAGTAAAACTGTACTAGTGGGGGACCTTAACCACCCCCCCAGAAGTAGATAAAACTAACCATGAAATAAACAAGAAAGAAGTTAAGGAGGTGAATAGAATTTTAGAAAGATTAGATATGATAGACCTCTGGAGGATAGAATGAGGATAGAAAGGAATATACCTGTTTCTCAGTGGTACATGGCACCTACACAAAAATTGACCATGTGCTAGAGCATAAAATCTCACAATCCAATGCATAAAGTCAGAAATACTAAATGCATCCTTTTCAGATCATGTTGCAATAAAAAAAATTACATGTAATAAAGGGCTATGGAAAGATAGATTAAAATTAATT
>NW_020948983.1:50882313-50953208 GCF_900497805.2 Vombatus ursinus | reverse complement strand
AAATTACATGTAATAAAGGGCTATGGAAAGATAGATTAAAATTAATTGGAAATGAAATAATTTATTCCTAAAGAATGAGTGGCTCAAACAATAAATCATAGAAACAATCAGTTTCATCAACAACAACAATAAAATAGATAAACCTTTGGTTAATTTTATTAAAAAGAAAGAAAGAAGAAAACCAAATCTCAAAAATGAAAAGAGTGAATCCACCACCAATGAGGAGGAAATATGTCTAATATGAATGTATATGTAGAACCCATATCAGATTGCAAACCATCTTGGGGTGGGGGAGGAGGGGGAGAAAATTTGGAACTCGAAATCTTATGGAAGTGACTGTTGAAAACTAAAAATTAATTAATATTTAAAATAACTCTGAGGTACCACATCACACCTATCAGATTGGCTAATATGACAGAAAAGGAAAATGATAAATGTTTGAGAAGATATGGGAAAATTGGGACACTAATGCATTGTTGGTGGAGTTGTGAACTGATCCAACTATTCTGCAGAGCAATTTGGAACTATGCCCAAAGAGTTATAAAACTGTGTATACCTGTTGATACAGCAATACCATTACTAGGTCTGTAGCCCAAAGAAATCATAAAAAAGGGAAAAGGACCTTCATGTGAGAAAATATTTATAGCAGCCCTTTTTGTGGTGGCAAAGAATTGGAAATTGAGGGAATGCCCATCAGTTGGGGAATGGCTGAACACGTTGTGGTAAATGAATGTAATGGAATAGTATTGTGCTATAAGAAATGATGAGCAGGCAGGTTTCAGAAAAACCTGGAAACACTTACATGAACTGATGCTGAGCGAAGTAAGTAGAACCAGGAGAACATTGTACACAGTACCAGCAATGTTGTGTGATGATCAACTATGATTGACAGCTCTTCTCACCAATACAAATCCAAAACAGTTCCAAGAGACTGATGATGGAAAATGTTACGCACATCCAGAGAAAGAGCTATGGAGTCTGTATGTAGATCGAAGTGTCCTATTTTCCCTTTTTTTTTTTAGACAATTGGGGTTAAGTGACTTGCCCAGGGTCACACAGCTAGTAAGTGTCAAGTGTTTGGTCTGAGGCCATATTTGAACTCAGGTTCTCCTGAGTTCAGGGCCGGTGCTCTATCCACTGTGCCACCTACCTGCCCCCTATTTTCACTGTTGTTTATTGTTTTTCGTGGCTTTTCTTTTTTGTCCTGTTTCTTCTTTCACAACATGACTGATGTGGAAATAAGTTTCCATGACTGCATCTGTATAACTTATATTTGATTGCTTGCCATCTTGTGGATGGGGGATGGGAGAGAGGGATGGAGAAAAATATGAAACTCAAAGTCTTATAAAAATGAATGTTGAATACTATCTTTACATGCAATTGGAAAAATTAAAATACTATTTACCCCCAAAAATCTTTATGAGTCATCTATTAGATTGAGGGCATACTCAGTGACAGGAACACATAGGCCTTCTTAAGCAATATTCAACAATAGACCTCATCTTTACCATGTCATAGTTAACTGAAAGATGTAGGCAATATAGATTCCCATTGTATTTACTGTTCATTCATTACCAAAAAAAAAAAGCATTTGTTTCACCAGAACAACACATACTTTATAGGTTCTTTTGCAAACAAATGTCATCCATCCACACATCAAAAAAACATTCAAGATTCCTTGGAAGATAAAACAATAGCAACAGCAGTATTCAATGACCCTCTGATAATAAATATCAGGAGAGGCAAACAAAAAGGGAAATGTCACTAAAGGTGTTCGCCAATGTGAAGGAGGAGATCCAACACAGAGTCCAGGTCAAAAAAGGATTACCTGTGGATGGTAAGGAGCTTCAGATGCCCTTGTTTGTTGATGATGGTAATCCAATTGCATTAAATTCCAAAACACTGCCAAGCCTTTGGGAAGAGATCTATAATCACTCAAAGGAGTTTGACCTGTTTGCCAAGGAAAGACCAAGTGGATAAAGAATGTCTTTTGCCCAGGTTTTGACATGCATTTGGATTGAGACCTGAGGAAGCTCATCCATCAGTTTGTATTCCTGGGGTCATTAGTAGAGATGGATGATAAGTTGGGCTCAGAGTTGAACTTGGAGGAAGAAAGTCAACTGAATCGCCTTCAAGAAATTACAAAGTTCCTTTACTGACCCTAAGCTTCCTGTGAAAGCAAAGCTTCATATTTTAAAAATCAGCATTCTACCAATGTTGCTAGACATGGATTATAATTGTGCCCAAGAATTAAAAATGAATATCATTCAGAGGACAATGGAGAAACACATGGGTTGTGTTAAGAGGTTGAAACATATAACTAATGAAGAATCCTGAAGAACAAATGGAAAATATGCCTTTAGATAATTTTATGAAAGGAGAAGATGGACTGACTGGTGACCCAGGAAGAACAAGGGATGAGGAGAGGACAACCAGATTGCTCTGCAGGTACCCTTGAAACATCAGAAGAGAAGGAAGCCTTCTGGCCTTGTTGGGTGGACCCCTTGTGGTGAATTTATGGAAGACCATAGACAAGAGTCACACAGGATCAATGGGTTGTGGTCTCTCCACTTAGGGGGAACTTCTGAATGGGTGAGATCACAGATCTGTTTAAATGTATACCAGGCATCATACTAGGTATTAAAAATACACAACAAAAAAGTAATAGTTTCGGCTCTCAATGAATTACATCTGCATATGTAGAACATATGCAAAGATATAAATAAATACAAAGTAATTTTGCGGGGAGGATACTAGCAAATAAAGGGACCAAGAAAGGTCTCAGGTATAATGTGGCACTTAAATTGTGCTTTTAAGGAAGCTAGATAACTCTAAGAGATGAAAGTGAAGAGGGAGAGGAAGAGATAACAGTCTGTGCAAAAGCACAGAGATGGGAGAGATGGAATACTAGAAATAATAAGTAGACCAAATTGATTGGAACAAAAATGCATCAAAAGAAATATGGTGCAATAATCCTGGAAAGAGGGTTTGAAAACCAAACAAAGGCATTTATATTTTGTCAGAGAGGCAACAGGCAGTCACTAAAGCTTTTTGAGCAGCACAGTGACAAAGTCAGATCTGTGCTTCACAAGGTTCCATGGAGGGTTCCTCATCCTCCATGGAGGGAAATGTAGGATTCCCTCCAGGATACTGAGTTTAAAAGGGAGGAGAGTGGATTCTTCAAACTATAGATGAATTAGTTTGACTTTAATTGCTGGGGAAAAAAAATCTAAAATGTATTTATAAGGGGATGGTTTAAAAAGAGAAATGGCTATTTCTAAAGACTAGCATAGGTTAAACAAAAACAGAACATACCAGACTAGCGTCATTTCCCCTTTTGACATAGTTATTAGACTGGTAAGAGCAGAGGAATATTACATATGTAGCTTAACAAGACATTTGACAAAATCTGTCATGCTATCCTTATGGATACAGATAGAGAGAGGCAGGATTAGCGAGGTGAAGGACCACTGGATTTATTCCATTATTGAGCCATAGAGTCAATGTTGCTTCTTTGAATAATCTCTGATTTCCCTCAAGACTAGGCTCAAACACTTTTTCAAGAGGCCTTTCTCAGTTCCACCAGCTGCTAGTGCCTCCCCAAAAGTTACCATGGATCTGTTTGGTTTAACTTCTGTTTGTTGCTGTTCAGTTGTTTCAATCATGTCCAATTCTTCATGACCCCATTTGGGGTTTTCTTGTCAAAGATACTACAGTGGTTTACTATTTTTTCTCCAGTTCATTTTATAGATGAGGAACCGAGGCAAGCAGGGTTAAGTGACTTGCTCAGGGTTATACAACTATTAAGTATCTGAGGCCAAATTTGAACTCAGGAAGATGAGTCTTCCTGACTTCAGGTCTGGGATTCTATCTACTGCATCATTTGTTCTGTATATGCTACTAAAGCTGCGTATTCCCCTTTATAATGGAAGCTCCTGAGGGCAAGATTCTTTTGCTTTTGTCTTTGAATCACAAGAGACTACAACTTTGTAGGCACTTAACAAATGCTTACTTGATTTGTTGCTTGCTGGCATAATTGAAGAAATAAACACTGGATACAGAACACAATAGATAAACATTTATTAAGTGCCTACTATGTGCTAGCCCCAGTCCTAATGGGGATATAAAAAGAGGCAAAAGATAGTATCTGCCCTCAAGGACCTTACAATCTAATGAGAGAGACAACAGGCAAAAAAATACATATACATATATACACACACACACATACACACATGTATAAATATACATATATGCATGCATGTATGTGTGTATATATGCATGTATATATGTACATATATGTATATATGTACATATAAAGATCTATATGGGAACTGAAACAAAACTGTGAACCAATGCCAGATGAACATCCACAGAAGAGTTAAGCAAAGGAATCCAATCTCTACACAATTATTCATAATACCTTGGAGGCACAGTTCTGGTGTCTTGATTGAAAAAACATAATTAAGAATGAGGGTGAACATTTCACATATGAGTTCCAGCAGTATTAGAGGATATTTAAACTAATTGGTTTAGAGATGAACCTGGATTTAGCAAAATGATTGTATAATGAACAATGACTTCAAGGTACCTTATAAAGACAGAGCTTGATGAGATCAAGGAGTTATTGTAAGATGTTTACCCCAGTCACCAACTTCGGCATAGAAGATGTCACAGAAACTAAAAACTGCCTGGATTAGTTTCCACCACAGGCTTGTGATGCTGATTGATGATGAAGTATCCATGTTCTCCCTTGTCCCAGAGGACCAAATTAGGAACAATGAGTGGAAGTTGCAGAAAGACATAGTTAGACTTGATGTAAAGAAAAACTTCCTAACAATGAGTGCTGTCCAAAAGTGGAATGAGCTGCCCCAGGAGTTAGTAAATTCCTCTTCTTTGCAGGGGGTGGTGGGAGTCTTCTAGTACAGATAAGATGGTCACATATTGGCAGTTGTAAAGGGATTTTATGTAGGAGGGTAGGACTAGATGACTTCTGAACTTCCTCTCAACTCCAGGATTCTGTGATTTTGTGAAACCAATTCCACCGTGTGACAGTTGTTGTGAAAGACCCAACTCTTAGTTTATAAACCAGCGGGGTATGGAGGTAGGAGAAGCATAGGTGGGTCTTTGAAATAGAGATTACCCAAGGTGTTTATTTTCTTCAAAGCTGGGGTTGGCAGGGCATTTAAGTGGGGATTGGTATTCCCAAACCTAAACATAAGATGCTACTTTTGAAGAGTTTTGTTAGGAAAATTCAAGCAATAGGAGGGTCACAGTCATTGTCTGGTACCCCTGCACAGTGTCTCTGTGTTTGCACAGCTGATTATCCGTCTTTCTCCATGTCCCTTGGGTGGTCTATGTGAGTGTACAGCTATTTTTGTGTTGCTCCAGAATTCAGATACAGATTCTGCTTCTCCCTTTTCCTTCTTTGGGAGAGTTAGTAAATGATAAATGATAATCTAATTCTATAGCTATCCATCACCAGCCAATATTTGACTAGCTTGGTCAGTGTTTCATAGTAGAAACATCAGGTCATGTTATAGTTGTCTTTCTTTTTTAAGTTTTGATTTTGGTAATACTTTGTGTAGACAAAGCCTAGGAGTGCTATATAGCTATAACAATTTGTACCACTCAGTTTTCCTCAGGAGCCATGCTGTATGGGGGTAAACAAGATATAACTCCAGCTTTCCACTGGTCTTCTGATGTTCAGAAGACCTTCAAGATCCTGAAAGACTAATGACTTTACATAACTCTGATTCTTACTGTACAGTGAAAAGAGCGTTAAACTCAGAGTCAAAAGACTTGAGTTCATCTCCTGACCTTGAGTCTTCTAAAGTACATTCCTGAGGACAAAATTTAACCTCTCTAAGACTCAGTTTCCTCATTCATAACACAGCTTAATTGGAAATATACTACCACTTCACAATAGTTTTGTGAGGCAAGTGCAGTGTTGATATTTCTCCAATTACTTAGATCTTCCTTGATTTCTTTGAAGGTTTTTTCATAGTTCAATTCAACACAACATACACTTAATAAGTACATTCCTTGCAAAGAAGTATACTAGGCCTTATGGGTACAAAGACAAAATTTTTAAAAAATCCCTACCCTCAAGGCATTTCTATTTTAGAGGGGGGCAGGCTATACTTTGTACATATAAATAGAACAAAGCTCTGTGTACATACACACATGCATATACACTTTGTAGATATAGATAGTCAAAACAAGGATGGATGAAAGTAATCCCTTCCACATCACGATTTTCTCCATTGTGGTTTTGATGTATCGCAAGTTGGCGTAAAAAAGTAAATGGGAATTTTTTGAGAGTTTTGCAGAAGTCATAGATGACATGCAAAGGCCAGCAGATGACACAGAAAAAGTTTAGAAACTCAGAAATGCATGAAATAGATGTATAATGTTTTATTTAACATTGACTTACATTTAGCCTATGACCAAATACTTAACCCAAATTTTACAATAAGGTACTGTAAATACCCTATAAAAGAAAAAGAAAAAAATTCAGATTTCTTTGGTATGAAGGGAGGGTCAAAAAGTTTTACATAGATTTTCCAGATTGCGGGGTCGCCATTCCCTTCTCCCCCATGATGTGGAAGAGATAACTTTGCTAACAACTTAATAGAATTCAGAAAGGCTTTGCGTAAAAGATGGCACCAGAGTTGAGCCCAGAAGGAAGCTAGCCAAATAAGCTTTCTAAGCACAGATCTGAACATGTCATTCTTCCAGCTCAAGAGCCTTCAGTGACTATTTTGCCACACTTACAAAATAAAAATTCCTCATCCTGACACTTAGAGGTCTCTACCATATGATGCTAAGCTACCTTTCCAGATATATTTCATATTACTCCCTGGCATACTCTCTACATTGAAGCCAAAGTGATCTACTTGAACTCCATATGACACCTTCTCTTCCTGTGCCTTGGCACAAGCTGTCTCTCTTTCCCGTAATGTACTCCCTCCTCACCTTAATCTCCTACGGTCCTTGGCTTTCTTCAAGGCTCAGCTCATGTGCTAACTCCTACTCAAAATCTTTCTTGAATCTTGAAGATGTCAGTACTCTTTTCCTCTTCAAATTATCTTTTCCTCATCTGGGCACATTTGCATTTCCTGGGTATAATTTAAGCTTCCTGAAGGCAAGGACTGTTTCATTATTGTTTTTGGATCTCTGGATACCTAGAATAGTCCTTTGCAAATAGAAGGCATTCAATAAATATCTATTTTATTTTAATTGAAATGTGCCCTAGTCAGAAAATCTGAGGACGTAACTTAACCTTTCTAAGACTCAGTTTCCTCATTTGAAAGACAACTTAATCAGAAATGTACTACCACTTCACAGTTTTTTGAAGTAAGTGCAGTGTAAATCTCTCTCCACTTACTTAGATCTTCCTTGATTGATTTGAAAGTTGTTTCATAGTTCAATTCAATGCAACAAACACTTATCAAGTACCTTCCTTGCAAAGAACTATACTAGACCCTATGGGTACAAAACAGAAAAAGATCCTTGCCCTCAAAGTACTTATATTCTGGAGCGGGGGGGCAGATATACTTTGTATATATAGATAGAGCAAAGTAGACTTTCCTCAACAATAATACGATCCCAAGAATTTATAGACTAATCACAGATTTTTTTCTGACAAATTCTGAGCAATAGACTGCCATCTTCATGGACATTGACCTGCCTTTGAAAATGGTGCATTTCCTCTCTCATTCTAAGTGGCCTGAATCCCATCTAGGACATTTTTTTCATGACTACAGAACTCTAGCCAAGTTATTATAGGCCATGGACCTCAATTCATGTTATACTTATGGCTAAAGTTATTATCTTGTTTGAAGTTTACTTATTTTGAAATTAATACATCCAAAGCAGAGAGGATCAACTATATCCTGGAACAATATGTCTGCAGTTATTCCATATACCATCAAGATACTTTGATTCTTTACTCCCCACTTTGAGTATGTTCATTAGAATGTTAGCCATTAACCTCTATAGAAGGATCTCCGTTCACTCTGATGCTGGTTTTCACTGCCATACTTTAGTCTCCTTCCCCTCCCATTACCCTCCTTGTCCCATTACCAGGGTTCTCCAAATCACTTAGGCCAAATTAGAGATGGGAATTGCACCTGTGGTTTCGTTCTTATAAGGTCTTCCCAGCTAAGGAAACTCCAGCTCTACCAATGCAGGTTGGTCCCCTTCTCTAAAATTTCTGTTTTAGATAGTAACAGAATACTGAGGAATTAAATTACTTGCCCAGATCTTCCTGGTTTCAAGGCTGGCTTTCTAAGTACTGTACCAAGCTGTTTATTCTGGGTCAAATCACAAATTAACAAATAAACCAAAGAATCCTCTAAGGATCAAAGAAAAATAGGTGAGAGTGGTAGAATAAGCTTGGGTTTATGTAATATTTATAATCCACTCAAGACTTCAATATTTTAATACTCTAGGAATCTGTAATTTCATCAGTGTGGCTACTCTTTTCAACAATATAGATCACAACCACTTTGGAGAGTTACTGTGGTTGAAAAACGTGTTACCTTGAAGTGAACCTTGTGTGATGCTTCTTTGACGTTAGCCAGACTGGTCCCCATACAATGGAAACAAAAGTTTATCACTGGTCCTGTACCTGAAACTTTTCCAGTTTGATGGGACACACCAAAATATTCTTCTGTGGCCATAGTCTTCAAAAACATAGGATCATCTCCATCCCATGATGAGATATTACGGTTCATCCAGTTCTTTTAAAAATGGCTATTTGATTGGTCTCTTCAACCTCCCCATAATCTCACACTTTATCCTCAGTATATATCCTACCATGCTTTAACAGTTCACATTATTACTATTGTTTTTGGGTATATGTGGGGGTGACTTGGTTGGGGTGGGGAAGAGGAATTCCTGGTGAGGAAAGCCTCTCTACCAATGAATATTGGCAACTTTTTCTTTCCCTTACATTCTTAGCACATTGCTTGAGGGCGCAGAGAAGATATAATTTACCCAGGGTGATACTTCTCATATGTGTCAGAGGCAAGAACTAAACATCATGTATTAAATGGAGGAATTTGACACCAGGGTCATCCTGGACTCCAGACTCTTGTAGAAGTAGCTTTAATATTTAGTTGATTAGAAGGGGTACAGTTTGGAGCATTTGCCTTGAGGACCTGTTGCTTATATCCATGTAGTCCATCTAGTATGGACATTTCACTACCAGTACTTTGGTCCCTAGACAACCTGAGGATTCTGGCGGGTGACAAAAGGTTGGTAGAAGGGGAAGATGGTGTCAAGGTATGAATCAGAATCATGTCTCCACCCCTGGGAAAAAAAAAACATATGACTGACATCTTAGAGATAAGAATCAACTAACTTGCTTTCTCACAGAAAAAGGCGTGGAGGGCTCATGGAAGGGGTAAGTCTGAACACCCTCAGGTTGCTTAGGTTTGGGCCTGAGGAGGAAGCCCTGAGCTGCCATAGCCAAAAGGCTGCATTGAATGTTGTGTTTCTGGCAACATATAACCCTCTGGAGGGATCCTAGTTATCACCTCAGATCTTGACCTTGACCTCTTTTGCTTCTCTAGCTAGCACTGACCTCAGTTCTTCAGTGAAACAATGATCACCAATCCCACTTTTGAATGCCTAGCCCAATGCATTGGGTTATACTGTGACTTAAACTTTAGCCCTGGTATAACTTAAAGAGGGGAACACCTGAAACACCCTTGACCGACTGCTGTTAGTGTCAATCGATGTCATTACTAGTTGTCTGATCTCCTGGTGCCTGGTTTCACTTGTAGCTCATTTTCAAAGGCCTTTTTTTTCATTGTATGCCTGGTGAGAGTTCACTCAAGAGATGACTTGTGTGAGCCTTAACCTGCCACAGAGACAACCGCCATGTATCCTTGGATTTAGAACAAGGCAATCACAATGAAACTAGACTTGTTCAGTGAAAGGCCATCTGGGAACTTGTTGGGATCTGAAGATGTATTTAATAACAATACCTACTATTGGTGTAGGACTTCATATTTTCTCAAAGTGCTTTTGTGTCTCTCATCTGGCAGGTGGGCACGGCGGCTGTTGTTATACCTACTTGACGGATGAAAGAGGAAGCATGATGTTATTAAAAGAGCATTAGACTGGAAACTGTAGGATCTGGGTTTGAATTCAAGTACATCCTACTCGCTATCTGTGTGTGACCTTTGACAAGTTACTTCACCTTTCTGTGACTTAGTTTTCTCATCTGTAAAATGAAGGAGTTGGAAAAAAAATAAAATGAGAGGCTTGAACTGGATGCCTTCTGAGATCACTTCCAGCTCTAAATCTATGAAACTTACTATTTGTGATCTTGGGCAAGAAAGTTAACTTCTCTGGTTTCTGCCTTTATAAAATGGGAGGTTCATTTCAGCTCTAAATTCTGTGAAAAGTATGAAAGAGGTTAAGGGGGGATAGATTTAAACCCAAGATTGCTAAGCAGGGCCTTTTTTAGTTATACCTTGTCTGTCTCCGTATTTTAGGGAGTCTGGTGTGTGTGTGTGTGTGTGTGTGTGTGTGTGTGTGTTTTAAGGAAATTATAGCGGCAATTCTGGAATATCCTCTATATTGTTGCTTGTTGGCTATCTCTGGAGCCCCAGCAGCCATCCAGTTATGGGCCCTATTTCCTCCAGGAAAAATGACCCAGAAAACAAGAGCTGACAGTGATAGAGTGAGTCCTCCATTTCCTGCTAACTTCTGCTATGAAGTCAAATCCTATTTTAATGAATGTCCATCATGGTCAAATTTGGAAAGCAGGTATTAAGAGGCATGGTGGCTAATTACACAGCAAGAGCTCTGTTTATGTTTTCAAATGGCCTGAAAGAGGTCAGCAAATGGGACATTTCAGCAATTGTTGGCTCCCAATTTATTCCACAGGTTTTCAGAAAGTAACCGCCATCCAAGGCACGCACAATGTGCTGGGAAATCACAATCTCCCCTCGTTCTTGCCATGTGTCTCTGAGGTGAGAGCAAGTGGTGCTGAGCAGCCACACCCTGAAGCTTGTCAGCCCCCTGGCAGATCCTGTTACATCTGGGACCCTCAAGTATATTCCAAGCAAAAGGCCTTGGTTTATTTTCATCTTACTCCTTCTAGAAACTAGAAACTAAGGAGAGAGTCTTTTTGCTGACAGCTGGCTACAGAAAAAGAGTCACCCATCTGCTGCTAATTATGGCAGAAAAAAAATCACTCAACAGAGTCTTTAGTTTATTTGCTAAAGATCTCTGAAGGTATAGCTATTGCCATGGGTCAAAAGGCAATTCACAGTGTTGCATCAAACAGATCTGTTAATATTTAAATAGCACAAGGCCTTGGGATGGCAGTGACCATTCAGTAGAAGTCTGACTTGATTTGAACGGGCTTTAATGTTCTAATGTGACACATGAAGGCAATCTGTGATTATGGCTTGGCAAAGGTGGACCCCAGAAGCTTGGTTGTCAGTTTCATTCCAGGTAAGCTCAGTTTGGTAGGATAGGGGCTGGCCAATTTAAAGGAACACTCTGCAAATTTGAAAGGTAGGGACTGGAATGTGTAATAATTCAGGTGGAGAATTCAGACTCAACCTCACAGCTTCAAGCTTTTTTTAATGACCTTTCCCACATTTGAAGTGTTTTTGGAAACATTTGACACTGTCATCATAGAATATTGGACCTTCCAGGTGCTTTCAGTATAACTCATCTAGTCTGATCTCATCTTCCCAATGAGGAAACTGAGGCTCAAAGAAATTAGAGATTTAGAGCTGAGAAGGCCGTTGGAGGTTGTCTAGCAAAACTACCACATTTTCCCAATGAGGTATTTGAATCGAGAGTGGCTAAGTGATTCACTCAACTTGTTGTTGTTGTTTGGTTGTTTCTGTCATGCCTGACTCTTCATGAGCCCATTTGGAGTTTTCTTGGCAAAGATACTGGAATAATTTGCCATTTCCTTCTCCAGCTCACTTTACAGATGAGGAACTGAGGCAAACAGGGTTAAGTGACTTGCTCAGGGCCACACAGCTAGTAAGTGTCTGAGGCCAGATTTGAACTCAGAAAGAGTCTCCACTAAGCCACCTAGCTGCTCCTTTGCCCAGCTTTTACAGGTATTACGTGGAAGAGCTGGGGTTTGAACATAGGTCTTTAACTCCAAATCCAGAATTCTTTCTACTATGCCATGAACTAGCCAAGACCACGTACTGCATTAGTGGCTAGGGGTGGAACTTCTGTATTCGTTTCTACTCTTCTACACCAAGTAGGAAATATTTTCTTCTATGTCTTTCTCCACTTGGGAAATTGAGGTTTGATCAAATGGCCTTGGCTGGTTGCACATCCAATTAACACTGAGATAGAGAAGCCCTCAAACTGGCTGCCTGGTGATTTGCCAGAAAAGTGTAAAGCTTTTGGTCCCAAAGTACTTTGGATGTTTGTTGCTCTAGTCTGCTTGTATTTGCTGGCCTGTTTTCCTGCATCTTCAGTTCCTGTGTTTCAGTATTCTGGGTTAGCAGACAACTCAAATTCCAGGGTATTTGTGTTTGGAAGGCAATGAATTACCACTCATGTTATATGATCTAGTTTATATCCCTTGACCTCCTTCTGAGGTCTCCTGTGTCCCTCATTTATTCTTCTCTCTGCCTTCATCAAGGAAAAAAATCCATATTTCCCTACTCTTTTGACATCCTAGCATATCTTAAGAAATAAGAGTGGTAAAATATTTCTTTTAAGAGGCTACTCTTGCTCAAAATTTACAAAGATTGCTTGCTGACTCATTCTTGTGCCTGACATTCAAGGCCTTCCACAATCTGGCTACATCTTACCTATCTAAAAGTGACAAAAATATAAAGAAAGGCATTGTCTTGTTTCACGGAGCTCACAGTATAATGGGGGAAGGCAACACATAAAAAGAAACTGAAACATGGGGAAGGAAGGGAGAAGTTTGCTGGTGTAGGGCCTGAATAGGTGAAAGTCCCAGAGTCCAGCTGGCGAGAAATAAGGAGATGAAGTTTTGATGCTCATGGTTCCACCCTCCAATCAGAGGGGCAAAGGGTACTACTGAGATGTGAATACCAAGGCTGATCAGATATTGCAGGGTGATGAAATTGCTCAGTGATAAGGTTCCTGGGGCATAATAGTGTGATGGAGAAGTCCAACAAAGTCCACAAGCAGTACAGCTGGTGGGAAATGAGGCATGCAGTGAGGATGGCCAAGCCTGATGGGTGGTTCTAATAATTTGATTTTACAAATACATAAATCACCTACTATGTATAAGGCATGGTTCAAGATGCTACTAACATTCCATTACTATGAGAATAGATGTTAGTGAGTAAACAAGGGACCCAGTATAAGCAAAATATCTTGAATGTGAAAAGCAGCTGCAGTGTTTCTATAATCTGTTGCTATAGTGAAGTGAAGTATAGATACAACAATATTGGAAAATGTTACATATTTTTTTAAAAATTCATAATCATTTGTAAGATGTCCAGTGCGTTTCTCACAATATATGCCTCTATTATTTTTTTTTTCCTGCGGAGCTTTTGAAAAAATAGATTTTGTTTTGTTAATGTAGAAATTTCCTTTATGTAAGCATTAAGGATGCATGGCAATTCTATACCAATTGCCAGAATTCAGTTTGGGGGAACTATTATTTGCCCACTAATTAACTTCATTGTTTTAGTTAAGAATTATTCTTTCTAACCTGGTGTTTTGAGATTCTGTATAGTAATAAGTAACACTGTCATTTGTGCATGAAAATGATGTTATGATCCCTCAAAAGTAGACCGTGTGCTTTGAGATATGTTTCCAAGAGTGAGGGAAAATTTGAAATAATCTAGCTGTACTCTCTTGTTCAGTTCCCCCAATGACCAGTTGGAAGCAAAATATGAAACCATATTTCTTGGGAAAGATCCTCAAGGAATTATTTAGACAGGTTAGGAAGCCTAGTACCTATTAAAATAGAAATTACTTGCAAAACAATTGAGAATTATGCAAATACAGTGACCAAAATGTGACCTCTTGACACAGAGATTCCATTACTGGGCTTATACCCCAAGGAGGTCATTGATAAAAAGAAAGTCCCCTTATACACCAAAATATTTATAACAGCACTTTTGTGATAGCAAAGAATTGGAAACAAAACAGCTGTCCACTGATTGGGGAATAGCTAAACAATTATTCCATATCAATGTCATGGAATATTACTGTCTTGTAAGAAATGATGATTATATGGGGCAGCTAGGTGGCTTAGTGCATAGAGCACTGGCCCTGGAGTCAGGAGGACATAAGTTCAAATCCAGCCTCAGACACTTGACACTTACTAGCTGTGTAACCCTGCGCAAGTCACTTAACCTCATTGCCTAGCCAAAAACAAAACAAAACAAAAAAAAGAAATGACAAACATGATGAATATAGAGAAGTATGATAACATTCCAATGACATGCTAGAGTGAAGTAAGCAGAAGCAAGGAAAAATATATATGACACCTAAAACAATCTTAATGGAATGACCTACTACAAAATAATCAAACTAAAAAATGCAGAATTATGAAGAACCAATATGGCGTCAAAGAAGAGATGTGAGTTTTGCCCACTCCACTCCACAGGTATTATACGTTGCATATATTTTCAGACTTTTTCAATGTATTGATCAATTTTGATGATTTTTTTTCATTAAAATATTATTTGTTATATAAGATGGCTCTTTAGAAAGGGGAAGGAGAAGGGATACTGAGAGAAATTCTGGTGTTGTAGAGAAACAAAAGATAACATTGAAATTTATTTTTTAAATGGAGAGATAAGACATCCAAAGACAAGGGAAGTCAAATGACCTGTCTAAACTTATGCAGCTTGTAAGTCTGTTTCCATATCAAGCTGGGTAGACAATCTGATTAGGGAATAATGTCTCTTAATTTTTCCAGTTCTCAGTTTCCCCAAAGACAAAATTAAGCTGTTGAATATTAGATGATCTACTAGGTCTCTTTCAGCTTTAAACTTGTAAAGTGATGGGTAATTAGGGGATAGGCTTCCTACCTCCCAGGACAGACAAAGCAAGATGTATTGGAAACAACAAGGATCAGGCCTACAACCTTGGCCTCATTAGCACCATGTACTAACCAGCTGAGCTAACCAAGGGCATTCTGTGTTGGACCTCTAGACGTCATTTCAACCAGTCATCTGACACTTGGAGTATGAAAAGATTTTATAGGTCTCTAGAGCAGGAAAGAGTAACTTCTGTTGCTCAGAAATGTAAAATTACTCCTTCTATTAATGCAAATTATTATAATTAACTGGCGCATTTAATTGGTATTTGTAAAAACAACTTTAGTGTTGCAGTAAACTTTGGAATAATAGTTGTAAATATTTTTGTGACTGATGTTGGCAAATTAATTACAGTACAGATTTGGGAAATATTTAAAAGCTTGTCAGGTTCTGGGGATTACTTTCTCATGTGATTTTTCCTCTCTTGAGTCAGGAAAATAGCAAGTCACAGAAGAACCTGTACGTGTGATGTATTCTTGTTCTTAGGTGGTACCAGATTTGAATGTGAAAGAGTATGTGGGGACCAAGTGGCAACAAGGACAGAGGTTTCTCTGGGCTTTTAAGAACTAAGGCCTTGGTGGGTGGGATAGCAGTTCAATTAATGAACAAGCCTTTATTAAGGCTTTAATATGTGCCAGCTTCCCTTCCTACCCTTATACAATTTTCTGGCTTCTTGCTACCCATAGCTTGTTATTTTATTGTTGGCTGAGAATAAAAAATAACAAACTCAATGAACCCTGGTTGATCCATACCAATATACTCTCTCTGTCAGTGACATTGAGGGAAGAGTTTTTAACCACATTGTTTCCTGTGAGCTTAAACACAAATGGTTAAAGACAAGTCAGAATGCTCCATTTCTTTCAAAAGTTGGTGACTATCTGTATTCTTCTGGTACTTATTTAGACTTTGAACTTCTATGTGTCCTCTGGTATAGCAGTATAATCACAGAACCTATGAGTTGGGAAAGACCTCCGTCTATCTAGTCCTGGGGTTTTTAATCTGGGGTCTGTGAACTTGGTTTTTCAAAAGAATAGTTGTACAATGATATTTCCATATAATAGGTTTCCTTTTTAATCTTATTTATTTTATTTTATGCATTTAAAAGCATCTTCTTGAGAAGGGACCCATCCACAGGCTTCACCAGACTGCCAAATGGATCCATCACACAGAAAAAGGTTATGAGTTTCTGATCTAGGTCAACCCATTTCTGAACAAAAGTCCCTTCACCACATCCCAAATAAGTGGTCCTGGAACCTCTGCTTGGGGATCTCTAGTGAAAGGGAGCCTGTCATCAATTGGGGAAGTCATTACCAAAGATTGTTCTAATTGTAAGGACATTCTTTTACCCCTTATATCAAGCCTAAATCTGCCTATCTGCAGCTTCCACTCATGACTTCTAGTTCTGCCTTTTTAGATCAAAGAAGGGCAAATCAAATCCCTTTAACATGTGAAAGCCCTTCTAATACTTGAATATCACTATCGTGTCCTCCCGAAGTCACCTCCTCTTCCGACCAAATGTCTACATCTCTTTCAATTGATCTTTGCCAAATTCTTCAGTTCTTTTTCCATCTTTGTTATCCTTTTCTGGATTTGCTCTAGTTTACTGATGTCCTAATTAAAATGTGATGCCCAGAACTGAACACGGTATTTCACATGTGGTCTGCCAGTGATTTCCCTTCTTCATTCTAAACACCGTTTTCATCATGAAGATTAGGATAACATTAACATATTTTTTGGCTTCTGTGTCATCCTATTAGCTCATATTAACCTTATAATAAGTATGTTAAAAATGTCTGATCTTCACAGGAACTTTTATCTAGCTAAGAACCGTTGTATATTTAGTGTGGTAGATTTCAAGGTGCCAGTTGCAAATCAATCAATAATAATTTATTAAGCACCTCTATGTGCTAGGTATTGAAGATACAAAGATGAGACTAAAACATATATATATAGTGTATATATACATATATATGAATACACATATATACACAGACACATGTGTATATGTATATATGTAATAAATACAAGATAATTTTTTGTTTGGTCATGGGAGATGCTAAAATCTGGGGGCAGGGGGTGAGGGGAGGAGGAAATCAGGAATGACCTCAAGTAAAATGTGGCACTTGAGAAAGGATTCTTAATAATGGAAGGGAAGAGAGGGTATATTCCAGGCATGGGAGACAGTTTATACAAAGGTATAGCAACAGATGGTCTGTCATATATGAATAGCAGTGAAAAGGCCAATTTGACTAGACCATAGAATCTGCAAAGGGAAGGCATGTATAATAAGACTGGAAAGGTAATTGGAGCCAGGTTGTGAAGGATTTTAAATGCCTAATAGTGAAGTTGGTATTTTTTCCTAGAAACAATAGGGAGCCAATGCATTTTACTGAGTAGGGAAGAGAGATGGTCAGATTTGAGCTTTAGGAAAATCATTTTGGTAGCTATGGTCAGAAGATGGATTGGTATAAGGGAAAAACTTGAGACAGTGATAAATTAAGAGCTTATAAAAATCTGTTGGTTCACACTTGGATTTTTAATGTCATGAATAGTACTGTGGTCTCATGGGATCCATCCATATTCAAATCTCTAAAAACCAGGTGTACATAACCTAAGATCTGTCTGAGGAAAATCCGTAACATTAGAGAGAATGCTTGTATACTCACAATATTAAAAGATCCTTGGATTATTTCAAGGAAAACCGCAGTGGACCAGAGACAGAAAGAAACTTTTAACTATCTGGCAGCAGACTAAGTATACACCTGTGAATGCCTGAATATATTTTGGGGAAAATATACCCAGTATTAGGTACTGACTGACCTTGTATATAGTATCATATTTGGACTGAGGCAGTCATCAGCTTAGAAAAGGATGTAAGAGCCAGATCTATTAAAGATAAACCCTCAGGGCTAGGGGGAAAAAAAAAAACTTGCTGGAAGGAGATAAAACTTCTGAGGGGAGCCCAAAGGCTCATTTTACTTGTCCTTTTACAAGGTCAAAGAGTTTCAATAGTTTATCCTTTCTGATTATTCAGCCTGTCTAGAAAACTCATTGTAAATATGCTCATTGATGAAGGGTCAAGTCAATCTTTAATCCTATTTTCTGAGATGTAAATAATGTTATATCTTCCCCAATCTCAGTTTCACACTTATAACAAATGTATATTCTTATTATCCTCAAAGATCTTAGAAAGATGTTTTATGTAGTTTGTTGGATGATATACTGAGTATTGTGTTTAGAGTCAGGAATATGTGGATTCAAATCCTGACCCAGATACTTGCTAGTTTTGTGACTCTGGGTAAGTTACATAACCTCTCTCAGCCTTAGTTTCCTTACCTGTAGGATGGGGCTGATGAAAATAGCACCTACATCTCAGAGTTATAGTGGGGATCAAATGAGATATTGCTAACTATTATTATTATTAATAACAATTATTACTCCTTTGGTCAATTATATCAATATAATTTTACTATTTATTTCTTGATAACTCCATTCTATCCTTAGTGTTTCATGGATTTAGGATTTTTTAATATGAGAAAAGCTATTTAAATTAAAGCATAGTCTTTCTAAAATAACAATTCAGGTATCCAGGCAGAGTTGTCTATGAAGCAGTTAAAAATGCATGATTAGAAGTTGGGAGAGCAGCCAAGACTAGAGATATGGATTTGGGAATCATTTGCAGAGAAGTAGGTGATGCCCAAGTCAATGAAATCACCAAAGGGTAGAGGATATAAAGAGAGAATAGATTTCCCTAAACAATCTCTACTGCTGAGAAGTCCTGTTATGCTTATTGAGCATCACATCAGCAAAATGCCTCAGCCAATAGTGGATAGATTAGGTTACTCATGCCAAAACATAGGGGATAGTGCTATAAGATTGTAGAAAAAGGTCTTCATGAAATTATCAGACTAGGGAAGTGCTAGCATTGGCTAGTATTTAGAAAGCTAGCTTCATAAAGTTTATAAAGTCTTTATAAAATACATTATCTCATTTAATCCTCAGAATAATCATATGAGGTAGATATTACAGATATTAGTATCCCCATTTTGCAGAAGTAGAAACAGATTCAGAGAGAGAGACAGAGACAGAGATAAAGACAGAAAGAGAGAGAGAGACAGACAGACAGGCAGGCAGATGGACAGAGAGAAAGACAGAGAGAGAGAGAGATAGAGAGAGAGAGAGACAGACAGAGAGAGAGACAGAGAGAGAGAGACAGAGAGAGAGAAGGACAGTGATTTCCCTTTGGCTCATTGGTGTCGAAAGCTACATTCAAACCCAGTTCTCTAAAGTTTGGCATTCCTTCCCATCATACCATGTTGACTTTCTGAGGAAGCCAGCATGCAGTCCACAACTCATCTTTGAGCACAAGCACCATCTGAACTTTAATCAAAAGAGTTTGTTATTAGATTGTAACAGAAATAATACCTTTCCTCTTGAAATTGAACTGCACATACCTGTCTATCTGCCATAGGTGAACAAGCAGATGCCAAACACTGAAGTTTCTCATGATACAGGCTAAAGTTGACCTAGAGTCATGGGGTATCTTAGGATCTCAGTTCCTTACTATACTTTTCCACTGTAGCACATTTGGGTCACCATTTAAGATCCACATTTATTTCTAGCTCGCACAGCCTTGGTGTTATCTCACTGTTTAATTACTGTAAATGATTGGCACCAGAAATGCTGAATCACGAAGCTGAGATTAGAGAACTCATTGATGAGCCCAGCATTATTTCTACTTTTTTTCAGTAATTGTTGTCCACAACTTTTTTCGCTTCAAAGTGTCCAGTGAACGTACCTTAAACACATTTAGGCCAGGATGGCTTTAGAAATAGGCCAGTGTCCTTTGGACTCATTACCATCTATTGCTCCAGGCAGAGCTGACACTATACAAAACTGTGAAATTTGTTTTCACTATTCTCTATTTCACCTTTCATGGCCTGATTCCCCCTTGGATCCCCTGGTGATGCATTGACTTTTCACCCTTCTCCTTTCAGCATTCAAGCAGCCTTGCTCCAGGGGTAAGATTGGTTTATTTGGAGTCAGTAAATCGGAGTTAAAATCCCACCTCTGTCATTTTAGTAACCAAGTGACCTTGGGCAGGTCACTTCCCTCAGTGTTAGCTTCCTCATTTGTCAAATGAGAGGTTTGGACAGGATTAAAGATTCATCTAATTCTAGCTCTATGCTCTTGTCACTTTTTTCTGCCTGGTGTAGTGAAAAATGTCACTGATGTGGAATGAGAAGACCTGAGTAACACTATTGGTCCCTACATACCGTGGCCAAATCATTTAAGCCCTATGCCTCAGTTTCCCTATCTTTAATTGTGTTGCAACAGTAGAACATATGTAGAAATGGGCATATAGGGGTCACTTCTAGGAGCTTCTGGGCACAGATCCAAGGACTCCTGGCATAGAAGTGCCTCAGTGGTGAAGGATTTATACAAGTTATATTTGTACTATCTACCTCACATCGTGGAAAAGACAGTACACTGTGAACCGCAAATACCACCTAAGTAATAAATAATTATTATTAATCCCCTGAAGGAGAATTGTTCTCTATAAAAATTATGACAAACTTATTAAACCAAAGGTGTCAGTCCACCTAATGATACTTATCTTTTGTTATGGGATAAAATAGCAAACCAGAGGAATTTTTTTTTTTTGTAGAATTTTAGGAATCCACAATAGGATGTGGGAAAGTGGTTTTTAGAAAGTAGGGCCTTCTATTATACTACAAATCACAGCAAAAGGTGGCCTTCTATGCTGGATAGAAGGGACAATGGACATTAGAGAAAGTTCCAGAGGCACATTAGAGAGGGGTGACAGAGAAGCATGGAAAGTAAGGAGGCCCGGGTTCCAGGCCAAGCATGTTTGGGGAAGTTTACCCTCATGAATAGACAAAACCCAGGAAAAGTGGCCACCACAGAAGGCGAGCAAGGGAATGGGCCATTTGGATGACTGATGCTGGACAATATGACAAAAAGGAATTGTACTCAATGGCAGGGGAAAGAGGATCTCTCCATATCGGTTCCTGGGGAAAACTCTTTCCCTCTGTCAGTTTCAGCTCTTCATTGTACAAATAAGTACCTCAAGTTGTCCAATTCACATTGACCATCTAGACCTTACAGCATATATCATACCATTAGTAAAACCACTACAGCCTGTGTCTTTGCTAGTGGCCAGTCATAAATTACCAGCTTTGGATCCATATTGATGCTTGTTTAGTCAATTAAGCCTTTCAAAGGCGGAGAACATGGAAACTCTGAGGTACTTCAGGCAGTTGTTTAATGAATATGGGCGAATTTACAAAGAGTCTTGTGGCACTAATATATATGCCGATTATGATCAAATTTCAATGTCATGGCCAATACCTGCAGTTCTCACGTGGTCAGTTTCCCAGGCTGGAATCTTCATTTGGTTGTTATTGGAAAGTAATTGTAAAATTATAGTTGTCCTAAGGTTTTTGCAAAGTGTTTCCTTGTATTTGGAAGAGAATTAAACTGAAACAAATCACATGATCTTCAACAGAGGAGTCAATTTGAGGCTTCTCTCAAATCTAGTAGGCCACTAACATTTTTATCAACCTGCAGAATTTTTTTCCAAAATTGGCAGACCATAGGGACAGCAGGAAAGATTAGGGACTAAGCAAGCATATAGTCTCCTTGTTATGCATGCTTTAAATTTTTATTGAATTTTACCTACCATTTGATTTCATTTTAAGATTGGCCTGATTTTTTTTCTTTGAGAGGAAGTGGGCAGGGGGAAACATCAATGAAGAGCTGTCCTTATTTGTGTAATTGAATTAGTGTAACTTAAAGGCCTATGGCACTTGGGGCTATGCTAGTCACTACATAGTACAAATTAAGCAGCCTTTTTTTTTTTTTCCCAGGCAGGTAGGTCTTCTCATGGTCCCTGCACATGGTATACAAATCTTTACCTTTATTCCTTGGTTCGTAACATTATGTTGATCTGGGGTGATCTCTCTAGCTGTCCAAATACTAACAATTCCTCAAATATATCTCACCTCCTCCAGGAAGGCTTCTTTGACTACTTTAGCTCACACTACTATCTTCCTATTGAAGGCCAATTGTAATATCACTGTCAATCAGGTTAATACTTAACTGCATTTTAATTGTTTCATATGTTTTGATTGTCTTTCTAGCTCCATTGTAGTAAGAACTGTCTTATACTTCCTTTATATATTCTTAAATTGTTTTGTCTAGTACAAGACACAAAGTACATCGCTACTTGAGTGGATAAGTGATCTCATCGATATTGTTATTCCCTTCTCCTTGGAGTATAAATTACAACTCATCCATGCTGTCTTGTAATGAGGAACTCTTGTCCATGTCCTTCAGTAATCCAGGGGTTCTACTCAACATGCTGGTAATCTTCTAACTTTCGTGGATATCAGTGGAACACATTATTGTTAATTGGTCTCTCCCTCTCACTTCGATACTTTAATATAAGCTTAACAGCACCCTTCAAGAATCATCCATTCTGCTTCTAGATGACCTGGGGCTGTTCTATCAGCTTCAGGACAAGCAAAGCCAACCCCCTGACAAAATGAACTAGTTACTACTGATACTGGCATGGAAGCACCAAGTGGAATCAACGAAACTATAGTCATCCCCAGATGGGTTTTACTGAACAGCAGCAGTCTTCTATACCCAAGAAGCCAATAAAAAAAATTTGCTTGATTTGGGGTAGGGGAAACTCATAGCCTCCTGCTCCAAGTAATGTGCTCTAAAAAGCTTGAGTGAGTAGTGAGAAGCCCTACTTAACCTGCGAGGAGCCGCCTGTCTCTGCTCCATATCTGCAAGCCCTTGGTTATTTTTACTAGGGCAAAGCTTCTCCCCATTCTTCAGGTGCTGAGCGACGTGGTGTTCATTTGGCTTTGCTTCTGACATAAGATAAACGAGCTCTGGGCCCTCAGTGATTCACTCTGGCTGCCAGGGGGTTCCAAAATAGCAAACTATTTTTCATAACAGCAACGTGATATGAAGGGAGATGCAGCAGGTGCACTCCGACTTCCTGCCATCCTCTGGGGCGGGAGCGAGTTGGGGGATTCATTAAAGTTGGCCTGTGTAGTCCGAAAAAAAATAAGGGCCGTGACGTCACAGTGGCCATTTCCCCTTGGCTGGGTCAAGGTCTCACCTTCTGAAGTTGAGATTTGTCCTTCGACAAGGTAGAAGTGCAAGTGTAGTGACTGAGAAAGCTACCCCATGGAATCCAGTGCTTTTTCTATGGAAAGAGGTTAAGTATTTGGATTGCTTCAAATGGTTTTCTGTCTTATGCATAAAAAAATAAAGAAGAGGAGACAAGATTTCCTGCAGATTTGAAGTCACTGTCATTTAGCCCTGTTATTGTGTGGTCGTTTAACCATATTTGAACTGTGGACCTTGCTTTAATTTGGACTGTTTCTAAAGATTTTGTACCTTGTAAAATTAAAGCGACAAGCTGACCCCAGGATTTGAAGGATTGCCCTCTGTCTCCCCTCATTAAAATCATTGGTAAAGCTGCTGTCTCTTCCCACACAGTTATTTATTAGGAAGATGGTCCCTAGTTCTACACTTAACCCCCACTTCCCTCATACATTATGCACTCATTTTTACATAAAATTATAAATGAAGCAAAGGCATTTTTAATTTGTGTCTGAATGTAGTATGCATTTCCTTTTTGACATGAGTCTCCTATCCACATGATTGAATGTTCCTGGTTGAAATTAACCTAAAAGTAAAATTCAAATATAGAAATAATATTCCATTTAAAATGAAATATAAGACATACAGGCTTTTGGGAAATGGGGTGGAGATGGAGAAAAAGTTTCATTCTACCCTGAGTCAAAATGTCCAAAGTCAAGCCCTGCATTAGAGCAAGTTGGTAAAATCGTGTAAATAGATACATGCTAGTGAGCTGTAAGTGAATGCATAAGACACTGTATTGTGCCTCATAATGCATCTTAATTTAAACATTTCTTTTCCCACGGGACCATGGAGTATGTGGTGCATGAATAAATAAATGCCATGATTTATTTTGGAGGCCCCAATCATAATGCAATTATATGCATTGCAAATGCTCATATGCTACTTTTAGTTTCAGGTTTTGTCTTTTTTTTTAACTCTTTTTTTGTTAAACTGTATTGCAGGAAAGGATGCACTTCTACTGGCTTATTAAAAGGAAATGAAAAGATGTGATGGTACATGCATACCTTTTCTCTACTCTCCTAAGTTACCTCCCCACCCCAAAGGTGAAAATGCTGTTCTCAGGATAGATCTCATCAGATAAATAAGTTTTTACCAGAATGTAATCACCCTGAAGACAGGGATTAGTTGATTCTTATCTTTGCACCCCCCAATACCTAGCACAGTATGAGCTTAATAAATGCTTGTTGAATGATTTAATGAATCAGTCACTTTGATGAATGGTGGAATGAATGATTGGACTGTATTTTTTTTTAGCTCAGTTAAGGGAAGGAAATTTAATGCCTATCTTTTGCTGTCTGACTAAGTAGATTTTCAATTATATCCTTCCTTCTTAACTTAGTTCATGCTACCCAATGAATGTGTGTGTGTGTGTGTGTGTGTGTGTATTCATTGGATATATTCCCTCACTCTCTACTTTTGGAGGTACATTTGCCTTCTTCAGGCTGCTAGGCTCTCTCTTTTTTAATTTAAAAAATTCCCCATGTAATGGTATTTTATTTTTTCCAGTTACATGCAAATATAATTTTCAACATTCACTTTTATATTTTGAATTCCAAAATTTTTTCTCCTTCCCTCAACTCCCCTCTCCCCAAGATGGCATGCAATCTGATATAGGCTATACATGTATAATCATATTAAACATATTTCCACATTAGTCATGTTGTGAAAGAAGAATCAGAACAAAAGGGAAAAACGACAAGAAAGAAAAAAAAGAGAGAAAATAGTATGCTTTGATCTGCATTCAGACTCCATAATTCTTTCTCTGAATGTGGACAGCATTTTCTATCACAAGTCTCTTAGAATTTTCTTAGATCGTTGCATTGCTAAGAAGAGCTAAGTCTATCAACGTTGGTCATTGCACAATGTTGATGTTACTGTGTACAATGTTCTCCCGGTTCTTCTCACTTCACTCAGTATCAGTTCATGTAAGTGTTTCCAGGTTTTTCTGAAGTCAGCCTGCTCATCAATTCTTATAGCACAATAGTGTTCCATTACATTCATATACCACAACTTGTTCAGCCATTCCCCAATTGATGGGCATCCTCTCAATTTCTAATTCTTTGCCACCACAGAAAGATCTCTGCTAGGCTCTCTTAAGGGGATTCTTAACCTGTGTGTATATGTGTGAGTCTTAGCCCCCTTTGGGGGCTGCTGAAGCCTGTGGACCCCATCTCAGAATAATGTAGCTAAATGCATAAAATAAAATTTGTAAGATTGCAAATTAAACCAACTACATTGGAATAGTAATCAAAATATTTCAAAAATTCAC
Source organism: Vombatus ursinus (assembly GCF_900497805.2). Classification (NCBI taxonomy): domain Eukaryota; kingdom Metazoa; phylum Chordata; class Mammalia; order Diprotodontia; family Vombatidae; genus Vombatus; species Vombatus ursinus. The sequence continues at coordinate 50,927,702 of NW_020948983.1, read as the reverse complement.
ACACTCTGGGTTAAGAATCCCTGCTCTATTGGTTAAATGACTGTTGCATTAGAACGAACTGTTACTAGATGGCAGAGAAATATTAATTTAGTTTTGAAAATAGTTATTAAGTGACATCAACTTCTCTATGCTGTCTCCCTGTTTCTTCACTCAACATCAATGCCAATTTAAGCTGAAAAATGTATATCATCCTGCCTATATCGTCAGACTATGCAGTTTCTCCCCTCACTCCTCTCTAACCCTAACAATCTCTCCCTCTCCTCTCTCCCCCTTTTCCCCCTCCCTCTCCCCCCTCCTCTCTCTTCCCTCCCTTTCCCTCTTCTCCCTTCCTGTCCCTGTCTCTCTCTCTCCCAGCATAAACATCTGGCTATAGCAAAAAAAGCACAGGTTGTGACTTCTTAACACCAAATCAGAGAAGAAATCTGAAAACCATAGTGAAATATCTAATTTTTTTTCCTCTCCTGTTTCTCATACAGTTTATAATCTAACAATCCTGGGATCTGAACTTCATTTTCTATTCCATCTTCCCATTGATTGTGTTTAATTATATAGAATACACCATTTCCCTCATACATACACACATGAAATAGGAACCAAGGTGTACTTCCTGCCCTCATGTGTCTAACTGAACATAAGACCTACATAATAGATACATTTCATCTGAGTTCTGCTTTGGCCTACCCTAATTTATTTTCTCCCCCCTCCCCCCAATTTGGTTCCTATATAAACCACTAATCTGATTGGGTTAATGTGTTGCCAACAAGAAAAATCTTCACTCTCTCTTCTTTTCCCTTTCTTCTTTCAAGATGAAGTTCTAACATCACCTCCTACATGAAAACTTTCCTAATTCCTCTTTGCAATTGCTAGTGCTTTCCACCATAGTATATTATATTATGTTTAACTACCTTGTATTTATTCTTTTTATAGTTGTCCTATATGTCCTTATGTCCATTCCTATTGTATCTCCCATTAGAATACCTCTTTGAGGATAGGAATTATTTCATTCTTTGTATGTGTATCTCCAATGCCTGTCACACAGTAGTCATATAAATTCTTGTTGATGGATTTTACTCATATTTACCTTCAAAGCTCAGGCCCAGTGTATGCAAATATTTTGAAGTCTTATCATAGCAAATCATCTTTTGTCATTTTAAGGCAAGCCAAAGGTCAGAACTTATCAACTGTGCCTTGGACTTATAAACAGTTTCAGAGAGCTTGAGTTGATTTGTTTAAGACTTGACTTTTCAGGAGTCCATTATTGATGGGTGCAGGATAACAGTGCTTAGGGCCAGGATGAGAGTACACTTCAAAACAAGTAGAGAAGCAGGGATGTGAACCAAGTTTCATAGGAGGACAATCATATACAGAAGGTCCTCCATCCACTAAGTTGTGCTATGGAATGCCACCGGTCATTAGGTGGTGGTTGATAAATTATTAGCTAGCTCCTTTCTTTATTTTTCTCTCTAATTTTAGTATGCTAGTTTCCTTTCCTGTTTTTCTGCCTTCTTTATTCCCTATTTTCCTTTCATACTTTTTTCTTCCTTCCACCTTTCCCTTTCCCTCCACTTTCCTTCTTCTTTTTTGCCTTGATACATCAAGTTCTTTTGAACTGCCATGCCATTCTTCATAGTAATAAAAAATGAAAAAGAAACCCCTAGGCCTACGTGAAAAACTAACTGGCTCTGCTAGAATGAATAAGGCCAACGTCACTGGTTTGATTATCCCCACATAAGGCTGATTTACTTTCTTTCATGGCCCTAACCCTTGCTAGCTGTCTTACAAATACATATGGAAAGAAGAAGAGTTTGGACTAGATGACCTCTAAAGACCCTCCCAGGTCTAAACCTAGGACCCTAAAAGCCCCTGTCTTACTGACTGAACTGTAGCAAGAAGAACCTATACATTAGACAACCTGACTCCTAGATCATGATGGGAAGTTATGCATTTTGAATGGTAAAGTCCCTCTTAAGAAACAAGCCTACCATTTTGTAATTTACTACTCTTACTTCTCTAAATTAACACTAGCTGTTAGTCAGTCATTAGGGAATAGCTTACGAAGTCAGATGGAGAGAAATGAATAATAGGAAGTTGGCAGAAGAGGCAGAGAAAGGGGATAGTGAAGCAACCTTTAATAAAGGCTGGTAACTTTCTCGAGCTAAATACAGTTTCCCATTCTGAGCTCAAATGCAAAATCTTTTTCAAAATACTGTTAACCCTAAATGAATAGGGATAGTGCAGGAGAGAGCCAGCTACTTTCTCTTCTAATAAGAATCATATCCCAATAGAGTGTACATTTCCAATTACTATGCAAAAACAATGGCAGGATTACTTAAAAATGTATAGCCCCCTAAGGGCTATCTATGCATGAATAGGTGAATTATTGTCCGTGAGCATATGTCATTTGCATGTGGAAAGTTAAGGAAACTTGCATCAGTGGCTATTTAATAAAGTGAGAAACTCCAGAATTTTTGTGTTAAGATTTGTAAGAAGAGGAAGTTAAGTGTGTATGAGATAATGATTTTTCTACATATGTTTCCTTCTTTCATCCTGAATAGCATGGCACTTGCACCAGCATTTAGATTATGGGTCATCTTAAATTTCTTCTGTTCACAGCTGGAACCTCACTGGCATCTCCTTTTTAGTAATCATAGTGTTTACTGGGCTTTTGTACCCCTAGTAACTGAGCAGTTTTCAAACCAAGAAGAGAAAAATCAGATAATTTGGTACAGACTGTGCAAGCAAAATAAACAAAAAGCACAGCAGGAAAGATGACTGGATTGGCTTTCTGGGGAGACCTGAAAATCCACAGGATATAAAATGATTTGTTTTGTCCTAAATGTTTCATATCAATGAAGAAGATGAGAATACTTTTTAAAGAATGTTCTTGGTGCTTTAGTATATGAATGCATATACACAGACAGGTTCAACTTTACGTGGGAAATGCATGGGACAGGCAGTAGAGAAATCCTAGTTCTAGCCTGAAGCCTGCCATAATGAGTTGTGTAACCCTTTGTCTAGTCAATTTACCTCTATTTAACTCAGTTTTCTTAATTGTAAAATTAAAGGAGTGGATTATGTAGTTGAATTTTGAGGTCACTTCTTGCTCTTCAATTCAACAATATTTTTACCTAGGACCAGCCTTATGCATTTAGCTCTTATCTTTTCATCAGAAATGCTTGAAAGTTCTCTATTCTATTAAAGACCTATTCTTTCCCCCATAGGATTATACTCAGTTTTTCAGGGTAAGTTATTTTTAGATGCAAGTCTTTATTTTTTATCTTAATAATATAATATTCCAAGATCTTCTCTTCTTTTAGGTGGTAGCTGACAAGTCTTATGTGAACCTGGCTCTGATTCCATGGTACTTGGACTCCTTCTTTCAGCTGTTTGCTGCATTTTCTTTGACCAGGAAGCTCTGGGTTTTGGTTATAACACTCCGGAAAGTTTTAATGTTGGAATTTCTTTCAGGAAGTGAGCAGTGGATTCTTTCTATTTTCACTTTGCCTTCTGGTCCTAATAGATCTGGACAATTTTTGTTCATGATTTCTTGGAACAGTGGTGTCCAGGCTTTGGGTTTCTTTTTGTTCATGATTTTCATGTAGTCCAATGATTCTTAAATTATCTCTCAACCTGTTTTCCAGGTCTGTTGTTTTTGATAGCATCATTTTCTTCTATTTTTTTTCAGTCTTTTATTTTTGTCATAATATTTCTCATCTCATGGGGTAATTGCTTTCTGTTTGGTTCATTCTGATTTTTAGGGAGTATGATTCTTGAGTGAGGTCTATCACTTTCTATTCAAAGCTATTAGTTGCCTTTCCCATTCTTTCATTCCTAACTCTTATTTAAAATCATATTTTGTATCTTTTGCTTCATTTCCTTTAGATATTTCATTCAAAGTTACTCTCTTCTTCTGGATTTACCTCTTTGAATTCTCTCAAACTATAGTATTTATCCACTGTGTTCAATGTTACCACATGTTTATTTGTATCACTAACCTCATTTTGTGGATTGGGGATTTTTGCTTTGGTTTGATTCTACTCCTTCTCATAGTCTTGGATAATGTGGATAGGTCAGGTCCTTTTTGTCCTGGATATGGTGGCTAAGACTAAGTCCTGCCTTCCACAGGAATTTCTCATTTTTGCTCAATATCCTAGTGGCTCAACTTGGGTCTTGACCATTGTTTCTTCTCTAGCTTCATCAACCAGAGTTGTCTTTGACCCTTGATATGACTTTGAAAAGCCCCTTCCAGTTGTTGGTAATTGTATTGGGGCAGGTCTCATATGGTACTCCAAGTGCTTAACTTCCTAGGTGCTATCTAGACTCTTTATCATGCTCTGCTCTGGGTGCTGCATTCTCTGGGTCCAGGCATTAAAATGCCTGTGTGCTAGTCTGCTCTTATCTTCTTTTATAAGTCTGATAAGCTGCTTGGGCTCTGTGTGGCCTGAATTCTGGTCTGACCCTGTTTTCTGTTGTGAGTCTAAGCTTTTTGTACACTGTGTATATACTCTCTCCTGGATCCTATGCACCTGCCACCTCTGTAAGTTTCTGGTAGTCCTCTTGGGCAGTAGGAACTTATACCTGTTTCTCTTTAGTCTTCTTTATCATTGATCCCTAAGGTGCTTACTGGGTGCTTACTTAGAACTTACTGGGATGTTTGTGGGAGTTCTGGGTTCACTCTGGTCATAAATAACAGGCTTCCATCATAGCAAGATGTCAGCTAATGAATCATTTTAAATGTACCAAAAGACTCTTATCCAACCTTCTCTGCTCTAGTACCTCTTCTATCAGTCCTCTTGGAGCCCATAATTCCTATTACTTCTTTGATTTAAGATCTCTTTTACAATCAAATACATTTTCTATAAAGAAGAATTGAATCAAGCTATTATGAACCACTAACAATATAGCATTAACTAATTTATCAATTTAACTAGTATAGGGCATACCATGAAGTTACAGAACATAGAACAATTCTCTTTTCTCACTTATAGATAGGATTTTAAGGTAGTAATGGATCACAGGGAGCCAGTCTAATCCCATACCTATACAAAGGAAGAAAGTGAGGCCCAGGGAGAATGATTTGCCCAAATTAAATACTGTTCAGTGCTTTTTCGAGTATATGAATTGTGATGCTGGGGGGGGGGGGAGAAAAAACTGTGAGGAGGGAGGGAAAGGGGGATGCCAAAGTAGGGGACCCTGAGTAAACAAGGGGTAGCAACAAGGTACCTATTGCTGGAGAGGGCAGAAAGGAAGGAGGCAAAGATGTAAAGGGAGTAAGTGGTCCTCCACAATGAATGTTTCCTATTTCATAATTTGGCCTAGGGCCAGAGCCAGGGAACGTTCTATTTTGGAAGGCAGTATGGGGCAATGGGGAAAAAAACCCCATTGCCTCTGGTGCCAGAGAACCTATGTTCAATCCTTCCTCTGATATTTGCTACCTGTGTGACTTTGGGCAAGTCACGTAACCTCCATGGGCCTCAATTTCCTCATCTGTAAAATGAGGGATTTGGACTGGTTGGGCTCTGGGGTTCCTTCTAGCTCTAGATGATTTAACCTGTGATCTCATGTGTAATCTTTCAGGAGTGCTAGAAAGGCTTTCCTTAGGTACTGCACCCTCCCCTGGCCACTCAGCCACTCTCATCTGCTCCCTGGGACATGAAAAACTGGGATAAAAGATTCATTCATTTAACTTTCTACATGCAAATTCTTTGAGATATAATTTTTTTATCTATTATCAATCTTTTACACTGTAGTGTGAAGTTGACATTTAAAAAGGGAGATTGCATTAGGGCACTTTGTCCCCGAGGGGGCATTGGAGTACCATCGAGGCTACATATAGTCTTGGTGAGGCTGGAGGCACGCGAATCAGGCTTATTCTACCTGGCCATTTTGCTAAAGGAAAGACATTCACTCGCCTAATTTCTGTGTTTCTTTAGTTCCCTTTACATTTTTGAGTCACAATGGCTTCAGATAGGAAGAAGCTATGACATCTTTCTCACTTTAGGATATGACTCTATATGCTTCAGAAAGTCAAGAGCAAACAGGAACAACTGAAATAGCATAATTAATCTAAGCAAGAAGATGTGTGATAAGCAGACACAAATACAGGCCTCGCTTCTATCTCTGCAACCTGCATGATACTTTGGGTCCAGAATTGAGGTAGCGGTCCACGTGGAATGACAGGAACATGATGGAATAAGTGAAATGGATTTTAAGAGGATTTGGGTAGATTCATTCATGAGTAGAAATCCTTCCCCCATTTCAGTATCTTCAATGAATAATACGTAAAGATAATTGAAATGGTGGATATGTGAGGAAGAAAATTAATATTAAGACTGTCCCAAAAGGTAATTTTTGAAAAGAAGTCAGTTTGCAGGGAGATGAGTCAATTCATTAAGAAATTAGAGCAATAAGGTTACTCATTGCTGGTAGATTTGTGAATACAACTATTCTGGATATGAATTTTGAATTGATCAACAAACATTTACAAGAAAAGTGACTTAAATTGTTAATATCTTTGATCCAGAGATCCCAATGTTGGGTACAAAGCCAAGAAGATCAAAGAAAGAAAAAACATGTCTAATAGCTACCAAAATATTCATAGCATCACTTTTTATGGTAACCAAGAACTAGAAGGACACAAAGTTAGTACCCATCAATTGGAGAATGGTTGAATAAACTGTTAAATATTATTATGAGCAAGAAATGACAAATGTGAGCAATTCAGAGAAATGTGAGACTTTGTGAACCAATATAGAGTAAATAAACAGAACCAGAAGAACAATATATTTATGATGACAACTTTGTTAAAAACAAAAACAAAATTGAAGGTCACTAAAAGGAAGTTAGATTCTAACTAGAAAAATGAGCAATGGTTGTAGAAAGCAAAAAATGAAACTTATCTTCCTCTTCTTAGACAGTGGGCTACTAGGGCAGAATGTCACATACATTCATAGGTGTGTTTAGAACCCCCAGGGGGTGTGTTGGCACCCCCTGGGGCAGCATTCCCTTGCCCTGAAAATATATTCCCAGCCCATGATATTCACTCAATCGCTATGTTTATTTTTTGTTTTTTTTTTATTCTTGTCTGTTTTTCTTTGTTATAAGGGAGGATTCAATCTGAGAAAAGGGGAAGGAAAAAGATGGTTCAAAAAATGACTGTAATGTAAAAACATAAGTTATTCCTAAACACATTTTTCAATGAGAAAAGAAACAAGAAAGATATTAGTCCCAATATCATTGGACTCACATTATCCTGAAGAAGGGGTTTGTAAATGAGCCAACTTCGATGACTTTTGACCATATACCCACATTTTTCTAAGAAAAGATTTTAGTCAATTTTTTTGTAAAATTACAGACGTGAACTAGTTTTAAGGAACTTTTAGTTTTACCAAGTTAAATGTTTTGTGTTATTTTGAACTTAATCACGATATGTAGAGGGCAAAAGAAACTCTTCAAGAAAATTGAAGATTTCTTTGATCTTTCTAGGTCAAGAAAATTTAAAATTTTCTTTGTGGCTCTGAGATAGCAGGTAGTAATCACTCAGAAAACCAACTCGTGCTCAACCTTTAAACTCTGGATGAATTGAGGTTGTCAGCACAACTCAAGAGAGCTGATTCCTCTGACTTGCAAACCACAATCCAAATCCCATGTAGCTAGAGAAGGGTGGGTATGTTTCAGACAGTGTTAAAAAAATCATCTGGGACACCCTATGATTTTTGCATGGTTCGAGAGGAGAAATAACAGGAGTAAAGAGGGAACAACGTCACATCAACTTGGTCAATAAGAGTTTATTGCTTATTTACTATGGCTCTTATATTATACCAAGGTGCTAATGGGGGAAGAAAATACATAACATAGTCCTTCCTTTCAAGAAGCTTATGATTTTCAAGAGCTAAGAAATATACACATGAAACATAACCAAGAATCATAGGATCATAGATATCTAGGGCTGGAAGGGACCTCAAAGGTCATTTAATCCAATCCTTTCATTTTAGAAGTGAGGAAACTGAGGCGCCTGGAGACTGTACAAGGTTAAACAGGGATTGAGTGTCAGAGGTGGGATTTGAGCCCAGGTCTTCCGTATAATATGATGATACTTTTTACAAGTCCAATTCCTCTTATCACTGAGTAGATGGTCTTTGAGTGCTTCTGTGGTTGAAAAATTTATCACCTCATAACCAAGTTGTTGATGAAGTTCAGGGGCGAGGAACCTGTGGCCTTGAGTCCATGTGCGTCCTTCTAGGTCCTCAAGTGCAGCCTTTTGACTGAGTCCAAGTTTTACAGAACAGATCCTTTTATTAAGGGGATTTGTTCTGTGGAGTTTGGATTCAGTCAAAGGGCATCACTTGAGGACCTAGAGGGCCACATGTGCCCTTGAGGTCACAGGTTCCCCACCCCTGATGATAGATAAATCATTTATTAAGGATTTATTAGGTGTGAGGCACTGTGCTAAGTAGTGAGAATACAAATACAAGTAAAAGAAAGATAACCCCTGCCCTCAAAGAGTTTATATTCTAGTGGAGGAAGAAAACGCATAAAAGCTGGTAAGTGAGCTAAGGCAGAGAAGTAGTCTGGAGAGTCAAAAACTGATTCAGGTTAGAAGTGAGCATGACTAGATGGGTATTTCTTCAAGTGGAGTTCTGGGGAGGAACTCGGCAATTGGAGGAAGTTGGTGGAAGTTGGAGGTGCTACCAGTACAAGAGTCTCTAAAGAAGACTGAGAAGTAGTCTAGGAAATCAGAATCTGGCTTGGGATAGACATGTATGAGCTTCTTCTTCTTCTTCCTTTTCTTTTTTTTTTTTGCTAGACAGTAGGGTTAAGTGACTTGCCCAGGGTCACACAGCTAGTAAGTGTCAAGTGTCTGAGGCTGGATTTGAACTCAGGTCCTCCTGACTCCAGGGCTGGTGCTCTATCCACTGTACCACCTAGCTGCCCCTATGACCTTCTTTAAATTTAGTTAATGCCATAATCAAATTCCTCCAACCTTGGGGGGAGGACCTGACAAAACATTTTCTTTTTTGTACTGCTAGAATAGCCTTTGAGAACCATGCCAACTTCACACTGATAAATCTTCATTGGATCATATGACAATCCATTATCTACTACACATACAGAAATAGATAATTAAATGCTAAATTGGGTGCAGACTTGTAATGCAACATTTACTACTAGAGGTTATTAAAAAGGTGTGGTGTAACAGTGCTGTGGGCAGACTAGAAAGGAACATTTTAGTGTTACCTGGAGTTACTTGATGGAAGAGGTACCAGCAAAATTCATCTGACATCTTAGAATTTTTCCAGACAACTTGGTAGTCACTGTACTACTCTGATTACAAATATTACCTGAACAAGAATTCTTACACGCTAATCTCATTTTTCAGATGAGGGCAGCTAGGTAGTGCAGTGGGTAGAGTGCTGAGCCTAGAGTCGTGAAGATATGAATTAAAATTCAGCTTTAGGTACTACCTAGCTCTGTGATCCTCTTTCTCTCTCAGTTTCCTTATTTGTTTTTTTTTAATGGGCATAATTATAGCATCTATCTCCCAAAGTTGCTATGAAGTCAAATGAGATTATATTTATAAAGTACTTAGCACAATGCCTGACTTGTATCGGGTCCTTAATAAATACGCATTCCTTTCCACTTTCCAGTCTCCCCAGATTGATTAAATCCTCTGAATCAGGGGCCTTACCAGGCCTCCCTGGTTTGATTATTAACTCAAATTCTTCAATTTACTCCAAAGTTAGAGAGGATCAGAGTTTCTCTCTTGAATCTCTAGGCTAGGAAGCAACCCATCAGGTGTAGCCCAGATCAGGAAGCTGAAAGCTTCTGTTTATTAGCTTTTGAAAAAGAGGAATAGATGCTGTTTTTAGTGAAATCCACACTATTCCTGTTAAAGGCAGCTGATTGTCACCATCAAGAAACAGCTTAATTCTTCTTGATCATAGTGAAATAGTGAAGTTCTGTTATTGACTTCCCAGTGTAGGAGGATAGCTCCTGTCCTTCCTTGAGGGAGGTATATCCATTCATGACAGCTTGTATGCCTTCAGAAATAATTATCTTGTAAAATTCTACAATCTCCGCTGGCTAAATACACTGGTAGGAAAGGAGAATAGATGTGAAAATTCAACCTGACCAAGGTTACTTCTTTTCCTGCTGTCTTGTGGAGGCAGCAACTGCTGTAGAAGAGTGTCTGGGTCTTGCTAAACTGCAGATGTGAGAACTCTCTGCAGGAGATTGTCATGGAAGGGAAACAAGAGGTGAATTTATGTTATCTATTAATTTGGGGAATGAGTTGTAAATGCAAGATGGTTTGCTACCATGGATGGATGGTGGCTTCTGTATCTGTCCTTGGGAATCCTTTCCAATGGCAGGGCATAAAAACAACCCCTGTATTTCCAAATTTATAGGGAAATAGAACAAAGAAATCATATATTAGTGCCATAAAAGAAGGCTGAGTAAGCTAATATTAGTTGAAAGGAGTCTTTCCTCTTGACACAATGGCTTTGCCCATCAGGGACCCCATTTGACAAATGGATCTGTATCACCACTTTGACTAAAGGGCTGGCTTTAGAGTCAGGGACACCTGGGTTCAAGTTCAATTTCTGTTATATAGTACCTATGTTACCAACTGAAATTGCCTAAGCAAACATATAGGACTACAGTTTATAGTTGAGTTACCAATTTGCATAGGTAGAAGTTTTCATATTGGGAGTTCCCCACATTGATAAAATTATAGGTCCAGACAGCTTCCTACCTTCAAAAAGAATCTCCTTCCCCACCATGTTAATATGTGTTAGAACTCAATTACATTGAAAAACTTGCTTCTACCAAGGGCATTCATAACTTTTTTTTTACCCAATTTGTTTATTTAAACCCACCAATATTATTTTGTTATTTATTAATTTTGCTGTTGTTCAGTTGTTTCAGTTGAGTTCAACTCTTTGTGATCCTATTTGGGGTTTTCTTGGCAAAGATACAGCAGTGGTTTGCTATTTCCTTCTCCAGTATTTATTAATAGCAATGTCCAAATTATCCAAGCATTCGACAGATAGATGGTGTAGTGGATGGAATGCTAGACTTGGAGTCAGGAAGACTTGCATTCAAATCCTGCCTCAGCTACTTATCAGCTATGTGACCCTGGGCACTAGTCACCTAACCTCTCTGTATTTAGATTTCCTAATCTAGAAAATGAAAGGGTTGGACTTCATGGCCTCTAGTCTCCCTTCCATCTTTAAATCTGTGTTTCTATGATCTGGTGTCTCTCAAACTCATGAGAACATTGAAAGAATGAATAAAAAAATATAGACTATGTTAAATAATTTGAGATCTTTCCCAGGCACCTACTTAAGCTATGTCATCAGTAGAACTCAAGACATCTAGTCATCAGGTTGTCACAGATGACCAGAAACTTCAAGTTGGCTAATAAGGAGTTAAAGGAAGATCAAGACATGAACTTAGAAAAAGACAGCAATGTGAAAACAGTTACAAGCAAAGCCTCAATGAAAAATGCTAAATTGGACCCAAGCCCAACAAAAATTCCTGGAAGTGGTCAAGAAATAAAGGAGAGGGGTAGAGGAAAAATTGGGAAAAGAAATGAGAGTGGTATAAGAAAATTATGAAAAGAGAATTAACATCTGAGTGAAAGAGGCACAGAAATACATGGAAGCAAACTCCTTACAAAACAGAATTGGTCAAATGGAAAAGGAGGTACAACATTTCACTGAAGAAAAGAACTATTTAAAAAGCAGAATTGATCAAATGGTAAAAGAGGTACAATATCTCACTGAAGAAAATACTTCCTTAAAAATTAAAATTGGGCAAGTGGAAGCTAATGACTCCATGAGACATCAAGAAATTCTCAAGGAAAATAGCCCTGATATCTAAGATCCAAAGGTAAAATAGATATTGAAAGAATCCACTGATTATCTCCTGAAAGACATCCCAAAATGAAAACTCCTAAGAATACCATAGCCAAATTCCAGAGCTCCTAGGTCAAGGAGAAAATTCAAATATAATGGAGCCACAGTCAGGATAACACAAAATTTTGTGGCTTCCAAGATAAAGGAACAGAGGGCTTATGATATTCTAGGAAGGCAAAGGAGCTAGTGTTACAACCAAGAGTAACATACCCAGAAAAACTGAGTGTTATCCTTCAAGGGGAAAAAAGATATTTAATGAAATAGAGGACTTTCAGACATTCCTGATGAAAAGATCAGAGAATAGCATAGAAAATTTCACGTTAAAATGTAAACTCAAGAGAAGCATAAAAAGGTAAACATGAAAGAGTAATCATAAAGAACTCAATAGAGTTAAACTGTTTACATTCCTATATGGAATGTAACTCCTATAATTCCTAAGAACTTTATCATTATTAGAGTAGTTCAAAGGAGTTTACATAGATAGAAGGCATGGGTATAAGTTAATTATGTTGGAATAATCTAAAAAAATGAAGGAGTGAGAAAGAGGGATGCACAGAGAGAAGGGGGAAGGGAGAGGTATAATGGGGAAAATTTTGCATTAAAAAAGGTACACAAGGAAAAGCTATATTGGAGTGGAATATGGGGGTTAGGTTGGTGGGCAATGCTTGAACCTGATCCTTACCATATTGGTTCAAAGAGAGAAGAGTGTGTGTGTGTGTGTGTGTGTGTGTGTGTGTGTGTGTGTGTAGAAATATAACAATCAATAGGGAAATAGGAGAGGAAGGGGAGAAGAAAAAGAGCAGGATGATAAAAAAGAGATCAGATTAAGGGAGGCAGTGGTTAGAAGCAAAATAGACTTTTGAGTAAGGACAGGATAAAAAGAGGAGGGGGGAACAGAACAAAATGAGATGGAGGGAAGCACACAGTGCTCATAACTGTGAATGTGAATAGGATGAGCTCACACACAAAACGGAAGGATGGATTAGAAACCAGAATCGAACAATATGTTGTTTACAAGAGACACACTTGGAACAGAAAGACACAGAGTTAAAATAAAGGGCTGGAACAGAATCTATTATGCTTCAGCTAAAGCAAAAAAGGCAGAGATATCAATCATGATCTCAGACAAAGCAAAAGCAAAAATAGGCCTAACGAAAAAAGATAATTGCAGAAACTACATTATATTAAAAGGTACCATAAACAATGAAGTAATGTAAACAAATCCTACATCTAGTTTATCTGACAAAGGCCTTATTTCTCAAATATATACTGAATATAGAACTGAGTCAAATTTATAAAAATAAGAGCCATTCCCCAATTGATAAATGATCAAAGGTTATAAATAGACAGTTTTCAGAAAAAGAAGTCAAAGCTATCTATAGTCATATAAAATTCTCTAAATCACTATTGATTGGAGAAATGCAAATTAAAACAACTCAGGAACCATCTCACGCCTCTCAGAAATGGCAAATTCTGGAGGGAATAAAGGAAAAATAGGTACACTAATCAACTGCCGGTGGAGTAGTGAACTGATTCAGCCATTCTGGAGAACAATTTGGTGCAATACACAAAGGACTATAAAACTGTGATTATCCTTTGACTAAGCAATATTACTACCAGGTCTGTATTCCAAAGAGATCAAAGAAAAAGGAAAATGACCTATATATACAAAAATATTTGTAGTAGCTGTTTTTGTGATGGTAAAGAATTAGAAATTGAGGGAATGTTCATCAATTGGGGAATGGTCGAACAAGTTGTGGCTTATGATTGTGATGGAGTACTATTTTGCTGCAAGAAATGACAAGGGGATGATTTCTGAAAAAACAAAAAACAAAAAACAAAAAACAAAACAAAAACATGGCAAGACCTATATGGACTGTTGCAAAGTGAAGTGAGAAGAATCAGGAGATCTCCTTGCACAGTAACAGCAATGTTGTAGCAATGGTCAACTGTGAAAGACTTGGCTACTCTGATCAATACAATGATCTAATACGATTTCAAAGGACTCATAATGAAAAAATGCTATCCAGCTCCAGAGAGAGAATTGATGAACTCTGAGTGCAAATTGAAGTATAATTTTCTCACTTTATTTTTCTTGCTTTTTAAAAAGAACTATATCTAATATGGAAAGGTGTTTTGCATAATTTCACATGTACAATTGATACCACATTACTTGACTTTTCAGTGGGTGAACGAGGAGTGGTAAAGAGGGAGAGAATTTGGAATGCAAAATTTAAAAAGAAAAGAATGTTAAAAATAAATAACAGAGAGAATTGGAATCAGGATTCAAACTGTTGGGCTCAAACTCCCAAATTCAGCACTTTGTATGACATTATATTTCATGTATATACAAGATCATGGAATTGTAAATTTAGAATGAGAATGAATCTTAAGGGTCCCTTAATCTAACCTCATCATTTTATGGTTGAGGAATTAGCTTTCAATGACTTGCTTGTGGGAAATAAGTAGCAGAACCAGAATTTAAACCCAGTTCTGATTCTAAATTCAGTATTCTTTCCATTATACCGTTACAATATATCATTTAACTAGACAGCCCAGGTCAGAACACCTCCTCATGTCTCATCTGACTTCACTACTTTGGGACTTGTCTGATTTTTTCACCATACCCCTGCCTTGGGTAGCATTCCAGCCATATTTCTCTCTCCCACCCCTTTTATCAGCTTCTTGTCCTGTGTTATCTTCTTCCATTAGATTGTAAAGTAAGCTCCTTAAGGGCAGGGACTTTTTCTTTTTCATATTTATATCTCCTATCACCGGCATTTATCACAACATCTAGCACATAGTAGGCACTAAGGAGATATTTATTGACTATTGACTAAACCAGATTGTTGTACTTCCCTGGTATTTAGCTTTCTGATATATAATATTGAAAATTATGTGTATAGCACTGGCAATTTAAAAACAGTCATCTGTAAGTCCATTTACAAAATATCTACTATATTTGTAGCACTGTGTGAGGGCCTGTGAAGAAAGAGAAGTAATGGTTTTTGTCCACATAGAGCTTATAGTTTCATTGAGGAGAGAAGGCAAACAAATATACACATAGGTAAATCATAATCTGATTCAAATTCAACAAATTTGTAAACAACAAAAAATGCAAAAATATATAAATTCAACAAAATTAAACATATCACAGCAATAGGGCTTCACAGAGACAACCTTTATAATCATGTATTACAAAATCACATTAATTAGTATAGTCTTAAGAGCAGATATTAAGGTTAAAGTTGCCAAGAACATTAATCTCTATTTTCAATTAACAGCTCCCAGCTTTTCTAAGCTCTATTCTTACAGCTACATACTTCCTTTGTGTCTCAGAGGAATTTTTATTTTTTTAGGGGAAGAAGGCAGGTTGGTTAGATTGGAGTATACTTTGGAGTACTATGACCTAGAATAAAATTACCTTATGTCCTGCTTTTGGTCCAGAATTTTCTTTCTTTTTTTTAACCCCCTTTTCCCAGAAGCAAGGTCATGCAGAAGGCTATGTGGTGACCAATTATTGAAGAAGAATGAGAATTATTACCTGACTGGAGAAACTTGGCATTTCTGATATCAAGATGCATCTTAATTTTCACTCTTTGGAGACAATGTGTAGTCTGTCAGAGTGAATGTAAGGTGGGCTATGATTCTAAATTAATTTTGGTGTTGAAGTAGATTTTTCTAAATGGATGCTTAATGTCATCTTTCTTTTTTTCTTTTCCTTTTTTTGTTTTTGCTTTTTTTTAAAATTTTTTTGTTTTTGTTTTTGTCAGTGCCTTCTGTTTTCCCACTACAGCCATTTTCCTACCATGGAACCCTTTCTGAAAAACAAAGAAAAAGAGTTAAGCAAAACCAACTGACCCAGAAGTCATGTTTGGCAATATATATACCATACTCTACGTCTGTGGTCCTTTGCTCTTTGCTGGTAGAAGGAAGGAGTTTCATTAACAGCTCTTATTATTATTGATCAGAGTTCTGCCACTTTTCAGTAAAACGTGTAGAATATTGTTATCAATTTACACTATTGTAGTCATTGTGTATAATGTTCTTGCAATTCCACTTTATCTATTCCTGCATCACATGTCTTTCTGTGTTTCTCTGAGTTTCCCATTTTTGTGGCTTATGTTGCAATAGTGTTCAATAGTGTCCCTATAAATATGTTTTTTCATTTTTTTGCCTACAGATTTGTTTCCTTTTTTTTTATCACAAAGAGTACAGTTGTGACTTCTATTAAACATAGCAACTTTCTGTCTTAGTAGGGTTGCTGGGTCGAAGGGTATGAACAGTGTAGTGACTTTTTGTATAAAATTCTAATTTGATTGCCAAAATAAACTCATCTATATTTCTACCACAGCAAATTAATGTGCCTGTTGTTTCATAGCCCCTCCAACATTGACTTTCCAGCTTAATGCCTTCTTTAACCAACAAGCCATAAAAATCCATACATGTTTCTTATAATCAAGGAAGGTATTTCTCAGGTTCATAAAGAGAATTATAAAATAAAGGACATGACAACAAGGCCATATTTAAGAATTCCAGTTTAAAGGAGGCCTCTAAGGGAGCTGGATAGCTCAGAATATTTCTGCATTCATCCTAACACTGGCATATTGTTGATAATAAAACAGTATTAACTAGGGGGCCAAAGCTGAGTCAGAAAATAAGCATTATCAGATGAATAAAAAAACTAGATTGTCACTAGGTTTCTTCTGAAATCCCTTCTAATTTTACCTCTCTTTCCTCCTTTGTTTTGAAAGTTGCTTTTAAAACTCTCCTTAATAGCTGTGTTCAATAACCCTTGAAACACAGTTTGTGTTAGCAGTAACATTCATTTTCATATGAATTCACCCCAAAAATTAGGCTTAAACCCACTCTTTCCCAGTCGCTTAGTCAATAATTAAAAAAAAAAGAAACTACTCACAACCACAACAACAATCTGACTCACTAAAAGCAGATAATTTGATTTGAAGAGATTAGATGCCTTGCTTGAAATGTGAATCTTGCAGAAAAAAAGACCAACCCAAAAGAATCTCATCTTCTTTCTTTGCTAATACATGTACAAGTTGGGAGAATTTCTAAGATAGGCCGTCAGTCTTCACTTGCTTGAAAAATGTCAGTATTGTTGATTTTAAAACCTGACATTCGTTAAAAGTGCCAGGTGAAGAAATGGAGCTGGATTTTTGACAAATCAGCCACATGTCATTGTTGTCGTGTCTTCTGTGCAGTGTGAGCTACATCATCGGCTGTGAGCAAGCTCTATAAACTGGATTGAACATCTTTTCTTTCTTTCTTCCCAGAGTGGATGGAAGTCATTGCCTTTCTGAAGGACTGTTTTCCTCCCTCCTCCTGCTGTCCTTGTTCTCCTTCTTCTCTCCTCCATCTCTGCTCCTTTTCTCTTCCTCCTCCAAACTTTCCAGGAATGGATTGTCCATAAACTCACAGGGGAAAATGAATCAATAACCAAATAATAGTGACATTTACACTGGCCAGACTGTTTTTATGCTCCCACCTCTGCAGGGTAAACAGAAATCTAATAATACTGGCTGTCCCTCTTTCTACCTCATCCCTTCCTCAAAAACTTGCAGTGAAATATAATGACATTTATTATTTAGAAAACCAAGCACACACCTGTGTCTACCCCCAGTTGTGTTGTTAGATTGGAAACAATGCCACCCGCAGCTCTAATACCCTCCACTCTCATTATAACACCACCCTTAGAACACAATCATTTTCAGTGTTATCAAAAGGTGTTATTACTGTGGCGCCCGCTATGGATAATGCAGTGTCAGCATATTCAGTTTCTGGTTCTCCTACGCCCCTCCAGGAGGTTGGAACTAGGATGCTAGAATCCGTTTGGGGCCAAAGCACTGGGTGGAACTTTCCAAAGTCTTGGGAGAAACTTTAATTTTTATTTACTGCTATGTTATCAGTTAGCTTTAGGTCAGATTGGAATATGGTGGTGTTTTCATGACTATTTTTCAGGCAACAAAACAGGTCATCAGTATAAAATTTGAATATGAAATAAACAAAAGTAGGCCCCCAAAGAACACTGGAGCCAGGCCACAAAACCCAAACCCAAACCTACATTTTATTTCCACAGAAATGCCATGTTTTGTCATTGGAAATTAGGTCATGTTTTCTAGTTAGAATTGTTCTGCTGGAACATTTTTCCCCATGAGTGAAACTGGATGTATTTATAGTATATTTATATAGTTGTCTTTTGCCTATGTTTATTATCATCTCTTAAAATTGATGCTACTTTGATTCAGTATGGAATTTCATTGTGTCTAGGAAAATGTCTAATTTTACTTGTTTAAAAAATTATTGTGTTCTACAGTTAGCTACAAAATAGAAATTAGAACTGAATTCTAACCTCAACTTTGTTGACATCTGAATGTGAGGCCTTGGGGAAATTACGGAACCCCCCTAGACCTTACTTTTCTTATCAATGAAATTAAGGAATTGGGCTAGATATTCTTCCAGCTCTAGAATTCTGTGATTCTTTGGAACATTTAAATTTTATTCTTTTTAGTGATATTAAGCTTTGCTTGTAGATGTCGGGGTTTTTTCCTATTCTGCCATCCCTGGCACAATAATACCTCTTTATGGTAGGAGCCTTTTTATTTGTTTGTTTTCTAATTCTTCCAGCCTTATTTCCCAAAATGAGACTTCATGTTCTTCAGGGAATGTCTGGGTCTTTTTGGGTACTGATTTGTGTTCTCTGGGGTCTTGCTCCTGCTGATTTCTCCAGGTACTGAAATCTGTGTTCTACAAGAATCTCAGTGGGGTAGCTCAATCCAAGGACCTGTAAACTTTCATCACAGTCAAGGTAGTCTTATCTAGGGCAAAGTCTGATTCACTGCCCTTTTGGTCTGTACAACACAGATGTAGGCTTACCCTTGGTTGAAGTTCCAGTAGACTGCTACTGTCCCCAGTTCCCTGTTAGCTATTTGAAATGATCTACAGGCTCAGAATGGTAAAACCATGGGCTTCCCTTGGTCTCAGCTCTCTACCCTACTTTCTTCAACTATAGGTCTCAGACCAAGCTTGGAAACCTTGTAGATCCTGCTGCAAGGTCAGAGTCACATTGCTGCTACTCACTCTTGTTCCTAATCCTTGCCCAGTATACAGCCTCAGGCCTGAAACCACTCCGTGCCCTGAAGTGGCTACTGATTGGCTGCCCCAGGTAAATGTCCTCTCCTCAGCCTATATTGGATCTATGACTAGGGTTTTCAAAGTTGAGATCCTAGGAACAGGACTCCAGTGAAGTGAAATAGAGGGCTAGGAGCATAGTGATAATAAATGTATATACATATAACACTTTACATAGAATCCTAGATTTAGAACTATAGTGTATATTAGAGGTCATTGAATTGACCTTTGCATTTTTAGAAATGAAGAAACTGAGGCCCATAGAAGTTAAGAAACTTGCATAGGTCACATAGCTAGTGAATGTCTGAGCCAGGATTCACTCCCAGGTATTCTGATTCCAAAGTAGCCTATACAATATACCTCTCATAGCACATTTCAAAATGCTTTTAGATTCATCATCTAATTTGAGCCTCATGATAACACTATAAAAATAGCATCTATTATCATTTTATACTGTTACCCATCCACATCATACGATTGCAAGAAATGAGGCAATTAGTATGTCAAGGCATGATCTGGGAGCCCCTCCTTACTGAATGAGTCTTCTTCTATGCCCCAGCTCATCTGCCTTGGAGGAATGACTTATTAAACTCAAGCTGCACAGAGTCTATTCCATAAGTAGTCCAACTCCTGGCCTACCTTTCAAGGCAGCCCATTTGACTTTGATATAATTCTAAGAACCAGAGATGTTGTCTTTGTTAAATTCTAGTTGGATTCCAAGTTTTATTTGTACGACCTTGGGCAAGTCACTTGACCTCTACAAGTTATCTTTAAGATGAGGAGGTTAGATTATATGTCATAAAGATGTCACATATCTCTTAAAATCTGTAAGTTTAGTGGTTGACTTATTAGCTATGAAAGGTCTATAGCTATCCTAGAAACGTCTTAACTTGGAACAAGAACAAGATATTAAAGGCCAAGTATTAAATGAGTTATAAAGTCAATCTATACTACAGGAGTTGAGAGGTGAGGAAGATCATTGTGGGTTGGAACAGTCAGGAAGTTCATTAATGTATCTGGCAGAGTTTCACATGATAGTTTTGTGGAGAAGACAAGAAAAAAATGGTCTGGATGAAAGTACAGTTAGATGAATTTGTTATCAATAAAATAAACATCACAAAGAATGCTGATGAATAGATCAGCATGGAAAAGGAGCTTTCACAGTATACTACAACCCTTATCATTATCCCTGTCTTATTCAATATTTTTATCAATGACCTAGATGAAGGCCTGCTTATCGGCTTTGTAGTGAATACAAAGCTGGAGGGATAACTAAGAAATTGAAAGACAGAACCTAAGTTAGCAAAGATCTAAACAGGCCCATCAATAAGATGACAGTTTACATTATAATTCCTTGCCAAAAATTACTCTAAATTTATTTTGCATATAACCTGTATTATCACACCTCTGAACATACTGTACCCCCAGTGGAATGTAAGCTCCCAAGAGAAGTGTTTCTCTCTTAATCTCTATATTCTTGGTACCAAGCACAGTGGTACATAATAGGCACTTAAATGCTCATTGATTGAACAACATGACATGACTACACACACACACACACACACACAAGTATTTTAAAAATCTGTCTCAATTTGCATCAATTGAAGCATAGCGTGTAGAGGAAAAGGAGATAATAGTCTCACATTGTGGATTGGTAGGTTTATAACATCTGCCAAACTAAACTTGGAATGACATATTTTAAGAGGGACACTGATAAACCAGTGGTCATTCAGAGGAGTGTAACCAGGTTTATTCCTCCAGATGGAAGAGTGGTTAGAAGAAAGGCATGGAGGTAGGAACTCTGAGCAGATTGACGTGGTTGGAATGGAAAGGAAGCTATGAAGGAAAAGAGGTAGAAAACAAGCATTTATAAAATGCCTACTATGTGCCAAGCAATGAGCTAAGCACTTTACAAATATTCATTTGATCCTCACAACAACCCTGGGAAATAGGTGATTTTATTACCCTCATTTTACAGTTGAGGAAACTGAGGCAAACAAAGATGAAGTGATTTGCTCAGGGTCACATACTTAGTAAGGGTTTGAGGCAAGATTTCAACTTGGGTCTTCCTGAGTCCAAGTCCAGACCTCCATCCATTTAGTCACCAAGCTGCCTCAGCTAAGATATTAAATTATGACCCTTGTGGAGGATGTAAAATGTGATTTTTTGCATTCAAAGTACATGACCAATTGATAATAACTGACCATGTAACAATTCAAGGTAATCAAAGAGCTTTAATTAATTATGTAATCTTATCCTTAAAACAACTCTGTATTATAGGTGACTGTAGATATTATTACCTCTATCTTGCATATGAAGAAACTGAAGTGTAGACACATTACATGCCTTGATTATGGTCACATGTAATATCAGAGGTGAGATCCGAATGCATTTCTTCCTAACTACCAAGTCCAGTCCTCTTTTTGATAACCCACATCTCTCCCCATGGGTGTCCAAGCCTACTGATTGTTGGATCTCACAGGAGAGAGTAAATTTACTGTGGACTGAGGTGGGTGTTTAGAATCATCAATGACCAAGTCAAGGACAAGGACCTGTGATTTCATCATTGTCGATGTAGAAACTCCCATTTCCTCTAATAACTAGTTCAATAAACCTTAAGAGATTTGCATAGTGTTGAAAGAGGCCAGTGACTTGACTTTGGTCACTGAGAGTAAGTTTAAGAGGCATGATTTGAATCCAAATCTTCCTGACTCAAAGTCCAGTATGCTATCCTCTACCCCATCTTACTTCTCCAAGAAATTGAAGGAGTAAAAATCAAAACAAAACATATGATGATAACATGAAAGACCAGAGAATGACTCTGCTAGTGCTAGTGAAGTATGTCACACGTTAATGATGACCCAGCTCCAAGGGAGAGAACAGTCTCACTTAATTGACCATAATTCCTTGAGATAGGGACCCTGCCTGACTCCGTTCTCACTTTGCCAGGCATGGAGCTTGTACATTGGAACTGAAGGTTTTCAATAATAGCTGATGGGACTCCCCATTCAGTATTTTGTTTGTTATACAAGATTAAAAACAAAGTGGACAAACTCTGGGAAGCATCTAGAAGTCTTTGCTTTTCCACTGGAGAAATAAAGCTCCATTTTTACACCTCCTTCCTGCGCAGTGATAGCTGGTGAGATGAATTGTCCTTTTGAAGGAAAGGTACAAAGGTTGCTCCATTTTCCCTTCAACCCAAACCTTGAAACCAAGTAATCCTCCCCAAATGAGTTGGCAGCTGGCCCTTGGCAGGTGGCAAGAGCATCTCGGCAGTTCACACCAAAGGAACAAGCCCAGACTTTTGGCTTTTGTTAACGGTACTGTTATTGTTGTTGCCATTAGTTCCTGAAATGGAAATTACCAGCAGACCAAAGAAACCGAACAAGTTGACCTCACATCTTCCTTTCTCTCTTCCCCTCCACCCCCAGTGATTCCCACTTTGCCTCCTGTCGTCCAGAGCAGGAGGGAAGGCTGACAGATGAAGCCGTCTCTGACCTTGTCTCCTCAGCCTTTTCTTCATTCTAAGTGTGTTTACTTATGGTTTACTGATGCGCCCCAAAAGATTTCCAAGGAGCTGGAGCGACAGCTGCAGAGAGGCTATGCAGGGGATGAATGGGAATGGAATCATAGATAGACAGCCAGAGTGAACCTCAGAGGTTATCTAGCTCATCCCTTTCATTTCACAGATGAAGAAAATGAGGAACAGGAAGGATAAGTGAGCTGCCTAGTAAATGACAGAGATGAAATTTGAACCTAGGGGCAGCTAAGTGGCACAATGAAGAAAGTGCTGGGCCTGGAGTCAGGAAGACATCTTCCTGAGTTCAAATCTGGCACTTACTAGTTGTGAGACCCTGGGCAAGTAACTTAACCCTGTTTGCCTCAGTTTCCTCATCTGTAAAATGAGCTGGTGAAGGAAATGACAAACCACTCCAGTATCTTTGCCAGGAAAACTCCATATAGGGTCACAAAGGGTCAGGTACAACCGAAACAGCCGCACAGCAACAATAAGCTGTGTGACTCCAGAGCCACGTTTCTTTCTACTGTACCACATTGCCTCCTGCTGAAAGGATCCGAGAACTCTCTTCACCTCTTCTTCTTGGGGAAAAATAATGATGCTCTATTATTTGCATAATCAACAGAGATATAATTTCTGCGTAAGCCACAGACATAAACACCAATCACCTGCTTTTCACAGAGGGGCTACTTGTCCCTCTGCCTTATTGATGAAATTGTGTCGTTTGTTCTTTTAATTTGATCTTTCTGTGTGTGCTTTGAGAGAAGAGTGTTTCCATATGTTCAGCCTTGTCAACTACTGTGGAAGTAATCATAATGTAGCTTTCAAGAGAGAGGGTCAGACTTTTTTTTTCTTTTTTCACAGACTTGGTCATGGTGGATTATTGTATGCGGTCAGGAAACCTTGGTTCTAGTCACAAATCACATGAATTAGGCATGTAATGTTCAACAAGTCATTAAAATTTTCCTTTTCTGTAGAGAATGCATAACGATAGCTGACTAACGTATCTTTCCTTTTTTATTGAAAGGGTCTGGATCAGTGATTTCGTTGGTTTAGAGATCTCTCTCCACTGTGTGGAAACTCTCTCCATTGATGCATTTTGACAACTCGTGTGTTATTTATACTTGTAGAAATTTATCTGAAGCAATGAAAAGCTAAGTGATTTGCCCTTAGTTCCATAGGTAATATATATCAAGGGTGGGATTCTCCTGACTGCTCAGGGGGTGATCTTCTAACTAGTATGCTACACTGCCTCTAATTTTTTTTAGTAGGTCAAATGAGAAGATTTGATGTAGAAAAAAAAACATAGAAAAGTAGTGGAGGAAGCATATTGTAGTGTAGTGAGGACTGTCCCCACATACGGCATTGTCTTGCAGGGCAGCAGAATAAACATCTCTAACTTCTTCTCCCGCCTTTTCCAAGGGACACTTTAGTTTCTGCCAGAAGGGGAGGCAGTAGATGAAGGGTAGAAGCTTGTCTCCTCCGCTCTACTGGGAGGCAGGGGATACCATGCTAGAATTATATATATTTGCTGCCTTAAATATTATTAGCCTAGGATTTTAAGGTTCAAGCTAAAACTTCTGACCTCTGTTTGCTAATGGGGAAAGCAGCAGGACCCCAAGCTTTATATCCAAGGCCTAACTCCTTTCCCACCAAATGTCAGTTCCACAATGAACATGCATTGGAGATAGTAAAGAAACCAATTTATCCAAGTTGATAGGAAAACAGAAATCAGAGAAAGGAGAGAGTCCCACACTGATGAGCTTGTGGACTTGGGTTACGTTTGGAATCGTGAATCTCAGGATTTTAGAACTGGTGGAAGAACCTTCAGTGATCTCAACCAAGTCCATTAGTTTACAGAAGAAGGAAAGTGAGAGAAGTAAATGAATTTCCCAAGATCACAGAGCCAGACAACAGTAGTTCTGGGACAAGAACCAAGTTCTCTAGTTCTTAGCACAGAATTTTTTCCCTTAGTGCAATGCTGCTGCTTACGATATAAAAGGAAAACATTTTATTTTTATTTGTGCTATTGCTATTTGATAGAAAACTGCTGAGCTGCACATTCTTCTTCAAAGAAAAGGATTTAGGATGCCTTAGTGTTGGCAGAACTAGTACATTCAAATACTCAAATGGATCTGTGATCTCACTGATGTGAGTATTCACTCCAAAGATGCAGATAGCAGCACACTCATGCTTGCTTAACCTGTGCAACTCTTTTCCTTGTACTTCTGTAAGCATGGTACAAGGGATGGGTCTACTGAGCTGGAGGGCTTCTTCACTTTCTTTTGAAATTGAGAAGATACCAATGGAGTACGTGGACTATCCAGTGGTTATAACTCACTCTTGCCCTGTTACCAGACATTCTTTTTCCCTCACGTATATTCTCTCTCTCTCTTTCTATATATATATATATATATACATATATATATATTATATATATATGTATATCCTTTGTGTTGCTTCTCTCTCTTAAATATGTAAGTAACCAAACTAATACATTATTAGACATATTTACTAATTTGCTCTGTATTGTCCTGTATTGTATTGTCCATAATTTTTATATCTGTAATTAAGAAGATATTTTCCTTATAAGTTGTCCCATGATACTGTCCTTTAACTCTATTCACTAGGGAAAAAAAAAAACCTCTCACAATTAGACCTTTGATTGCAACAAGGAAAAAGTAGGCAATTTTAAAAAATTGTTCAACTCCTACAGTGTGTACAAAATTCCACTCTCTGTTGAGAGGAAAGAGAGATTTTTTGATACCAATTATCTAGGACCATTATTTTTTATTACTCAGAACTTAGTTTTCCTATTTTCTTATTTATACTCTGGTAGTTAACCTGTGTGTTGTTCTTTTGTTTCTTTTACTTTATTGATTTGTTTGTACAAATGATACAATCATCCTATGTTTTTCAGGAATTCCTATCATTTATTTCTGCACAATAATATTCCATTATATCTACATATTGGCTTTTCTAGACACTCTCCAATTGGTGGCCAGTCATCATAGTTCCAATTTTTAGGTACTTTAGAATATTTAAGTATATATTAAACTTTTATTTTCATCTTTGATCTCATTGACTATAAGCCAAGTAGTAGAACTGATCATTGTACAAAGAAAGAAACTGAGGTTTGAAGAGAAGGAACTTGTCCAAGGTCACACATTGAGTCAGAGGTGGAGTCATGACTAGAATCCAGGTATCTTTCCTCCTAGTCTGGTATTCTCTCTCTTTCACCATTTACTTCCTTATTCTTCTTACTGCCTCCTAGAAGGAACCAGGAACACCTTAGTAGCCCAAAAGTTATGGACCTGTTTTGGCATCTTGAAATTGGGACAAGAAGAGAGGGGTATTCCCAGATAGCTGCTCTAGGAATAGGGCAGGGTCTGAGATTTGGCTGTCACGTCATCACTTCTTCCCTTTGGCCATAGGCTGCTTCTGTTTCCCCTGTTTCCTCTGCAGCATCTGCACCATGCCCTCCTTGAACTATTTATTCTTCTGCTCGATCTTGGTGGCCTCCAGGTCTTGATCTTTCTCTTCAAGAACCAACTTCTCCCTCTTATTGATCTTTTTCTTCTCATCACAGTCGATGGCTTCCGGTTTGATCTCATGCTCTCTAAATACCACATTGACCTGGGTAAGGATTTTTTTTTTAAAGGCAGTTGGGGTTAAGTGACTTGCCCAATGTCACACAGCTAGTAAGTGTCAAGTGTTTGGTCTGAGGCCAGATTTGAACTTGGGTCCTCCTGACTTCAGGGTCGGTTCTCTATCCACTGCACCACTTAGCTGCCCCCTGGGTAAGGATTTTGAGGACCTTGACCTCTTTCACATTGAAGTCCTCTGGCTTAATCTTAATCTGTTCCTCAGTGGCATGTAACAGATTCATGCTGTCCTAAATCACAGTTCATAATATTGATCACAATTATAATGGTAATGCCATACCACCCTGCCCAGGAAGTATGCCCCACTCAGTGGATGTAGATCATATGGAAGTCTGAAGCATTTTGGATCAGTGACTTGCTATGTAGGTATAGTCTAGTACCAAGCTGCTATAAATATTGCTATTGAGATCCAGTAGAAAATTGGCTTGAACTTGTCCAAGGAGCAAAATGATATTTCTACTTCACCATGGAATTCAGGGCAACTGAAGGGAAATTGAATTTCTTCAACATCATGCTCAATATCTGTCAGGTCTTGTGAGCATTGGTGAAAGTGACAATTGAGTTTTCTCCATGTTCATCTCAGATAGTCTTAATCAGGTGGATAAGATACACATATTTTACCTTCTCAGACACCAAAAGTAATCCTAGTTGAGATGCTCTACAGTATGGACTTCATTCTGGGCCTCCTAGAAGAAGGGCTTATTGGACGTAAGTCACTGGAGCTCCTTTAATGGTCACTCAACCAGAGTATCCATCATTGTACTGACACTGTGTAAAGATCATTTCCTAGTTTTGATAGAGTAAGTGTAGCTCTATTCCAACAGCCAGTCAGCATCATCCATTACAAGAATCTTATTGATATTGAAGGTGATGGAATTAATGGAGGTGATCAGCTAGGTGGCCTGGCGTCTCAGTCACCACAAGGGGCTTACTGGATAGTTTGAGGGTCTAGGTCACCATGTTCATTCCTGCAATAATAATAAAGTTCTTTATGTCCAATGACTTCCTAAGGACATAGAATTATAAAGCAGCTTGCTCATCAAGGCATCAGCACAAGATAGAAAATGCTATAAGGGTCTTCAAACAACTTCTGCAGAAAATGTAGAAGGAAGTTCTTTGCTCATTCCATGTGGTCTCAAACTTTGAGGATGGTAGGGTTGTAGATTCACTGTCTTGGGGTGGGTTGTTTCATGCCCAACTGCTGACATTGCCCCACTGGCCATGGTGTCAACTTCGACCAGCTCCATCAGCTCCGCTGTCCCACTGTTATTGTTAATCTGATGTTCAAAGTTCTACACTCCCTATATAACATTATAAGCTCTTTAAAATGATTTTTTTTGCTCCAACCAGTCTTGTCTCACTTTTCTCTGATGATTCCTTCCTAAATCCATGCTTTTGTCTGTGCTATTTTTCTCCATTGATCAATTTACCTATTCTTCTAGATGCAGTTCAAGTCTTGCTTCTGCTGCACTGAGGTCTGCTCTCACACTAATCTCTCCTCTCTCAACTTGTATGCCACTCAGTTGCTCTAATACTCATTTGGGGGCACACCATTCTCCCACTATATGTTGCCTTGTATTGCTGTTTAACCATTTTATGTATTTCTGTTTTCTCTGACCAGCCAGATTGTAAACTACTAGAGGGCAGGAAATATACTACATATTTCTTCTGTATCCTTCTTAGTACTAAGTACATTGAAATCAATAAGTGTTTCACAGGCTCCTAGAGATGAAAAGGATCACAGAGTCTATCTGGTCCAATCATTATATAATAATAATAATAATAATAATAATAATAATAATAATAATAATAATAATAATAATAATAATGGCTATCCTTTATATAGTGTTTTAAGCTGTGCAAGATTCCTTACTTATATTATCTTATTTGATCCTCTCAACTCTACGAATTAAATACTACAAAGATTATCATCTTAATTAAAGAACAAAACTAAGGTCCCAGAAGTTAAATGATCTTTCCATGGTCAGTCACTCAGTCAATCAATAAGCATTTATCAAACATTTGTTATGTCCTAGGTACTGTGCTAAGCCATGGGAATACAAAGACAAAAGTGGAAATGTCTCTATTCTTAAGGATCTATAAGGAGAGACAACATGCACATACATAGAGTGAGATAAAACACATAAAAAGGCTGGTATAATAAGACTCTAGGCATTAAGCAATAGTAGAAAGGAGGTGGTCAGAAAACATATTAGTTAGAGGGTTGTGGTTGAGCTGAATCTTGAAGGAAACAAGGACTTCCAAGAGGAAAAGTGGAGGAAGAAGAGTGTTCCAGGGATGGGAAACAAGCTGGATTATCATCTGTGAAGAAAATCAAGGAGGCTAATTGGACTCTACAATGCATGGTGAGTAATTGATAAAAATGGAAAAGATAGGATGGATCTAGGGGATGAAGAGATTTAATGCAAGAGTTCTTATTTCATCCTGAATATTATAGAGTGGCTGAAGTTCATTGAGTAGGGGAGGATGTGATGAGACTTGTGCTTTACAAAAACTACTTTGACAACTATGTGAAAGATGGGTTGGAGTGCAGAGAGATTTGAGGTGGAGAGACTATTGAAACATTCCGGATAAAAGGCAATGAGGTCCTAAATTAGTGTGGTGGCTATCTAAGTGGAGAGAAAGCATGAGATGCAGAGATTGAAATGACAAAATCTGGCAACCAATTGCATATATGAGGGGTATGAGAATGAAGAGTTAAGGATAACATTGAGGTCTCAAACTTAGGTGAATAGAAGGATAGTGGTACCTTCAACAGAAATTAGGGAGGTTGAAAGAGGACTGTATGCAGGGGAGAAATATAATGAACTCTGTCTTGAATGTACTGCCTACAGGGAATCTACTTTGAAATGTCTAGTAGAGAGTTGATGGTGAGGGACTAGAGCTCAGGAGAGAGGGTAAGAGGATATATAAATCTAGGAGTCTGACATGATAATTGAATCCATGGCTGATGAGGTCACCAGGTAAGAAAATGAAGAAAGAAAAGGGACAAAGATATAGCCATACTTATGAGGCATGACATAGTGATCCTGAGAAGGACTGATTAGACAGGTAGGAGGAGAACCAAGCAAGAGCAGTGCCATGAAAATCCAGGAAAAGGAAAGGAGACTTCATGAGGAAAGAATGGTCAACAGTGTCAAAGACTGTATAGGTGATTAGCTTTGGCAATTAACAGATCATTGGTGGTTGTTGTTCATCCTTCGTTCTTGAAAGGGACCAATGATATCTTGAGGTGGATGTCTTGACTTGTGCATGAATTGGATTTGAGTGAGGTAGAGCTTCACCAAGTCATCAGCCTTATTTTCTTCTGCAGTGCCATTGAAGTCCAGTAGCAAGATATTGATAACTTTGGAGAGCAGTTACAGTTGAGTGATAAGGTCAGAAGCCAGTTTTTTCCAGAGTGTTTAGAAGAGAGTTAATAAGTGTTAGAAGTAGGATTTGAACCCATGTCTATTCTGATTCTGGCTAGAACCCTTTTGTACCACAGTGATTATCATATCTTGGGGACAAATCTTTTTTTTTTTACATGAAAATAACACTTTCTCTTTTTCTTTCTTCCAAGTCTCCAACAAACATAGATTCTTGGTCATTCCCTTTTCCAGAAATTTATTTTTCTAGGCATTCTCAAAAGTCTAATGACTCGTTCATTGTCTTCTCTCAAAAAAGAGCAAATGTTTGAATGAAAATGGAATATAGATCTGTCCTTTCACTGAAGTCTCCTGCCAAACGAAATAAAACTAGAATTTAATCAGTAACGGCTTGAGAAAGTCCTGAAACATTGAAGAAGACAGTGTTAGATTTTCTTAAAAGAAACAGTAGCAGGGAGAGAGTAAAAACAGTTTGGCAGCATGTTTCACACAGTTTGAAATGTAAAGTATGGGTAGAAGTGCCTTTATTGTATTGCTGTGGCTCTTACACAGTGGCTCTAAGTGGTTAACCAACTTTACATGCCTCAGATGAAGGCAAAATGTATTTGTAAAGCTTCTTTGTGAAAAATATGGACTATGAGTTTTAAAGTGTCTTTTTTGATGAATTGATAACTAGACATTCTCCCCCGGGACATCTGTATATAGAGGGGGTGTGTGCAAAGACCCATATGACTCTTGGTGTACTCATTCCAGAAGAGAAAGTGATCTGTTTCCCAGAGAGTCCTTGCCTTATCCCCATGGAGCCTGGGGGTTATGGGAAAAAGTAGAACTTAGGAAAGAGCTCCCATGCTGCCTTGGGGCAAAGGTCCATCCATCCCATGCTAGTTCTGCCTCAGAAGACAAAGGGAAGAAGAAGCCTTTCTTAATAGGAGGTATACTGTAATACTTTCTCCAAGAAAGAAAAATGTGGGAGACTTCTTTTATGGGAGTATTTATTCTGAAAAGACTTGGGCCTAGAAAGTGTCAGAATTAAATCCTTTAAAAACTTATTGTTGTCACAGCAACTCTGAAGTAGAGAACTTGGAAATACTTCGGATTAATATTGCTGTTAACTAAGTACTTCAGTTTTTAAATGTAACCTGCTGCATATGGGAGGATGAGTTTTTTTTTTCCCAGGGAACCTTCATGTCTGCATGTCCCATAAGCAGAACAATGTACTGCTAACATACATTTTGAAGTGTGCTTTAGCCTGAGGGCTATAGAGAAAGGCAGGCAGTGTATTGAAAATGACAGTATGAGCTATATTATGGCACAATTTCATGATAAGGAGCTTTCATGTTCTACAACTCCACATTATCATTTAGATTTAAATCACAAATCTTGACTTCTGAAGTTCATTTCTTGATTTTTTTTAAAAAGGCATCTCTTTCAAACTAATCTGAGCATAAAGCACTTTTATCTTAAGACAAGTAGGGCCATGGGAAGTCTGAATTTCTCAAGTTGATTCTCTTATTGTGCTGCTTAAAAATATTCCCATTGATTGAGTATATATCCCCAAAGAAGTCAAAGTTAGAAGTAAAAGTTCAGTAAACACCAAAACCTTCATAGCTGTGGAAACCAAGTTGGTGTCCAATGATTATAGAATGACTGATTAAACTGTAATATATGAATTATGGGAAAATTATTATGCAGCAAGAAATGATGAATGTGAGGAAGACAGAGAAACACATGAAAATTAGTAGAAACTACTGTAGAATGAAATAGGCAGAATCAATAGAACAGTATACACAATAACCATAACCTTGCAAATAAAAGAAATCACCAAAAAGACTTTGAATTAGGTGTGGGGGGGGGGCACCTAATAAAAGTCCTGGAAAAAAAGATAATGAAGTGTATTCTCCTTGTCTTAGCAGAGAACTGAATTGTTCCTGGGATGGAATATCACTTACATAATCAGATGCCTAGGAATGCATGGAGCATATACCAAGTGTGCCTGCCATCATAGCCCATGACCTTTGCATGCCTAAGAACAGACTTTGTCGTTATAACCAGTGATCTTGCTTTATTGTTTTTCTGTGTCACACGGATAAGTTTAATTAGTATAGGGTTCAGTATAAAATCACTGTGAAGCAAAGAAAAAAGGGTATTAATAAAGCAAACAAAAAACCAAAAGACGTGGCAAAAAAATTCTAAGACCTGAAATTTAAATCATTTAGCTACAATTGAATTATAGGGGTGGGGGTTGGGAATAATCATCACCTCCAATTATAACCAGTAGATACGGTCCCTACTTTCAAACAAAAGAACTATTAAAGTATTAAAATATGTGAATAGGTTGATAGATTTAAAGCTAAAAGAAACCAGGGGGACCATCCAGTTCAAAATTCTAATTTTACACATAAAGAAACTGAGGCCCAGATTAGTGAAGTGACTTATCCAGGGTCATATAGGTAGTAAATAGAAGGAGCAGAATTTGCATCCAAATCTTCTAACTCCAAATCCAGCAACCATTCTACCCCATTACACTGTGGTCTCACTCTGATCTCTAATAATCAAGTAATTAGAAGGCCAGCATTTCTTTTTTTCTAGGAAAAAAAAAAACTGACTCCAAAAAAAAATTAGCCTTTGATAAAGATTAAGGATGGGAGGCTATATCTCTGATATCTGCCTACCATATCATTTGACATATCAGAGAATGTCTAAGTGTCAAGTTCTCAGACTATGATGAGCTTCTGAAATACATTAAGAAAATGGCACAGAATGAAGGGAGTGGGGCAGGGTGGGGAGCCTGTCCCTCGGCTGAAAATATAGTAGCCACAATTACAGGAGGGCTCTGAGAGGACTGAGCAAAAAATAATGAAAGGCATTCCAAAGCCATGTCACCAAGCATACAAATTGACTTTAAGCAGGGCAGGAGGATTGAAGACCTCTCCCAGGGTGAATGATTTTGTGGGTTATTGATTTGGGCAGCAGTTTATTTAAACATTAAAACCTTGAATGAAGCAAGTTACCCTGAAGAAAAATGTGTCAAATATAGAACTTGTTAGAACTAGCTGTTTAGCCTCTGAGGACTTTGTAAACTGTCCAGATGTATTTGTTAAAGAAAATGTTTTCTTAGGGGAAAAAAAAAAAAAAAGAAATCACTTTTTTTTTCAGATTCCGTTTCCAAAAGGCATTATGTCTTTGAAAGTGAGTGAGCTTCTGAAATGACTGTAGTTTTTATTTGTCATGATAATAATCATTATTAAAGGCAGGGTGGCAAAGGGGAAAGAGTCTTCGATGTAGAGCTAGGAGACCAGGGTTCAAATCCTGGCAATGAAAAATTACCATAATTGCCAGGGACTTTGAGTGAATATTTTTAACTCTGAGGTTCACCTCAATGTTCTAATCTCAAAATGGAGATAACATTCTTTGTGCAGCCTAGTTTGCAAGGTTTTCTGAGGAATTCATTTTGTAAACCTTAGGACACTGCATACATGTGTGTTGCTAGTATTAATATTATTTACTCATTGACATGGACCTCACTGTTGACGGAACACTTGTATATTCATCATCTTATTTGCTCTCAGTACCACACAGTGTAAATGTCCTCAATGTGTTATTTGTATTCCCCTATCTGGGGTAATAGAGTACTGGCCCTGGAGTCAGGAAGATCTGAATTATAATAATAGTAATAATAATAATAATAATATTTATGGCCTACTATGTGCCAGGCACTGTACTAAGTGCTTTATGCTTATCTCATTTGATCCTCACAGAAACCCTGGTAGGTAGGTGATATTATTATCCCCATTTTACAGATGAGGAAACAGAAGCAAGTGGAAGTTAAGTGACTTGCTCAAGATCACACAGATATTAAGTGTCTAAGGCTGGATTTGAACTCAGGTCTTCCTGACTCCCCCCACACAGTGTTCTGGCAATTGTTTCTGTTCTGACCAGAAGCTCTGAGAGTCTTCCCCTCCCAGACTGATTCTTTTGTGAAGGCAAACTAGATCATCTTCTGCCTCAATTCTTACCTAGCCTTTAATCACTGAATGGACAGGCTGAGACCTGGGAAAGACCTTAGCTTAAAAAGGCCAGGGTCTCCTACTGCATCTGGGGCCAAAGCCAGGCATCTTGACTATGTCTTGCCATTGGACTTCGATGATTCTGGAGGAGAGAGTGAGACTGATGACTTCGTATAGCCCTGCCTCACTTAAGTCCAATTCACTTGCAAGTCAAGACATCACCCTTCTGATGTCATTGGTCCTCTTTAAGGATGAAGAATGAACACTTACTAGCTTGTGTGACCCTGAGCAAGTCACTTAACCCCAATTGCCTAAAAAAAAAAATGAAGAATGAATAACAACAATCCTGAATCTAGGTGAGGTGCTCTATCCACTGGGCCACGTAGCTGTCCAGATATGTATAATATCATTAGAGAAAGGCATTATGGTGTAATACAATAATATCAAGCTCATATAGAATCAGATCCCTGTGGCTGCATTTTGACATAGAAAACCTCAGATTAACATTATCTATGTTGCATTGAATTTTTATTTTTATTTGTTAAACATTTCCTAGTTACATTTTAATCTGGTTCTGGCAACTCTCAGGGGTTTTGCAGGCTGTGTGCTGCCCATCTTCCAGGTGGATACCTCTGGTATAAAGGACACAGAGCCAGCTAGAAGAATGGCTTCAAGTCTGGCCTCTGTTGCACAGAAGTTGTATGACCCTGGGCAAATCACTTTAACTCTCAATCTTCTAGGCAAATCTGTACGACTGTAAGTTGCAGAGTCCAAGTTATTTTCATTGGTAGAAGGCATTTCCTCTCTTGGGAATTCCCTTTACCAATGAAACTAACACTCTCATCCCTATCTCTGTTTCATTTGAATCTTAGTGTAGCTCGTTAAGTGAGGTACTAGGTGTCAGAGGTGGTATATAATCTGACTCCAAGTCTGGGGCTTTCTCTACTGCACCATCTTTAAAGTCCTCACAGTACCTAGTAGAAGGTCTTAGTTAAAAAATTTATTAAGCTCTTAGAACATGCCAGACATAATGCCAGGTGATAGGAATATAGTGTCAAAAATGGAAATATTCCGTATTCTCATGGAGCTTAATTTTTGTAAAGGGGGTTGGGGGAAGATGCCACACATACAAAGATGGGTAAATATAAGGTATATAAAAAGCAATGTGAAATAACTTCTAGAAAGGACGAGCATTAACAACTGAGGGTGGGGCATGGATTTGGAAAGGCCCACTCCCACCAGCTGCACTCCCCAACCCTGCATCAAGAATGCACATTTATTTCAGAGCTGACTTTACCCAGAGGTATCCTCTGGAAGCCATAAGTTCTTAACTTCATGAGAAATGACATTGTGCTGACATTGATGACAAAATTAGAATGGCTTTACTGGCAAAATTAGAAAAGAAGGGGGAAATGAAAGTTGATTAACTTGTGGTTATTGGGGCATAGCTTCAATTAACAGATTTGTGGTCAGATGCCACTTAAGGGTATCATACTGTCTTTATCATAGCTCAGTCCTTTCATTGACTTTTTGAAGAGTAAAATAACCCCCTCACTCCCAATGAAAGGAATACAGTTCCAGACATTACCAGTTGTAAATGTATTGATTTTTCTCTTTTAATAGCCAGGACTCCCTGCTATGGGTTGGGGTTCTGAGTAACTGCAAAGTAGGATTGGTGGTTTCCTTTATTATTGGTCAAATACAAAGCTATTGTATATACACTTATATCTCTTATCTACCACACAGCTGGTTCCTCTCACCAGCTACTCATTTTTTAACTTTTTCCTTAGCCTTCCACCTGGGGGTTTCACTTTCTTTTTGTATTTTCTTTCCTTTAGAAGCTGTTTCTTAGCACTTTTCTAATCAGTGTGTTCTCCTCCTACAGGTTCCTACAAATCAGATAGCTCTTGAGATTTTAGAATCACAAATAGCCCAGTCATATAGCTGAATGGAAGACTAGAAACCAGACCTAGAAAGGTGAATATGTTGAATGATATTCATTCACATATCTAGTCAGTGGCAGTGAAAACATATTTGAGGCAGTGGTCGCATTCCAGTTATATATCTTCTGCAATATGGGACAAACATTTCCTTTGCCTCTCCATCCACTTTTCTGACCCAACTAGGTTTGTAGCAGATAGGCAGGCAACCTCCACACAGATGCAAAAACTACCTTTCCTAAAGCATAGATATGGCAGTGTCTACCAACTAGTCTTAGTTTTGCTTTTTGGAGCCAAACAGAACAAGTCTATGCCATTTCCACATTACAGCCCTTCAAATTCTTGAACAAAGCTGCCATATCCCTGCCAACGTGTTTTCTTCAGGAGAAACAATACTCTGCTTATTTAACTGAGCCTCAAGACCCACCACTATTTAGCCATTCTGAACCTCAGTTTTCTCATATTTAAAATGGGGATAATCATAGCACTCCTCCTATGGGATTATTATGAGGGTCACATGAGAAAAGAAAAGATATGCGAAGTGCTTTGCAAACCTTAAATATAAAATGTGAGCTATTATTATGTGCTAAGTGGGATACAAGCAAGACTAAAACATGATTCCTGTCCTCAGGAAGCTTACAATTCAGTTTGGGAGATGAAGTTAAAGAAAAAGAAAAAAAAAGAAAAGGTCAGTGATATTAGATGTATGTGCTTTTTTGAGATGTCAGTTGCAGAGGTGTCCAAAAAGTGGTACATGGTTATTTAACAAGTAAGTTGGCCATGAGATAAGCCCTATAGGAGTCTGAAGGATGATAGAACAATATTCCCTGGGATATTCAGGAAAGGCAAGATGAAAGTGGTAGGATTTGGGCTGGGGTCTTAAAGAATAGTTGGGATTAGTTTTGGTATAGGGCAAAGGTGAGTGAGGAGTCTGAAATACTCAGATGTATTTGTGATCTCATCAGTATGGACGTTCTTTCCAGGGGTGCAGACCAAAACCCATCTCTTTTCCACATTCTCCCCTCTTCAGTTTTGCTAGGGGGTCTGCCTAATATGTGACAGATCTCCTCGACATCACAAAGACACCAGTGGAACGCTAAACTAATTCTTGTTGTTTGCTCTGTGCATCTCAACATCCTATCTTCCTCCTCGATAGATTTCTTCAATGGCGTCCTTCACAGCAGTTTTCTTTTGTAATTCTTTGCTGGCAAGGTGATGCAGCCAGTTTGCATGCACCATATGCCTATCCATTGCCCTTTGAATGATGGTCATGCTTCATAGACATTGGTACTTCATGAGGTGTGTAACACTAATGAAAGAATGCTGGTGTGTGTATGTGTTTATGTATGCATACATGTATATGTAAATACACACATACATTATATATATATGTATAAATACATGCATATGTAGGATGACATTTGTTTCACGATGAAGCTTGGAGATAAGGACTGAATGATCAATAGCTCAGAGGTAGGAAAGCACAAGGCATGTTTGGGATACACAATGTTGATCAGTTTGACTGTTGATGAAGTTGGTTGTTGGGAAATAAAGCAAAAAAGTGAGGCCATGACCATATTGTAAAGGTACTTGCATGCCAGCATAGGGAGTTTTAGCTGTTTTCAGTAGGTACCTAGTGCAGGTTTTTAACTTCAGGTTTTTAACTTCATGGATGAGCATGATCAAAGGAACACTTTAGGGAGACTATTGTGGCAACAATTAGCCTAAAGAGGACTTGGGAGTGTAAACCAATTAGTAGAATTAGTAGACTTGCATTAGCGCACATGTGAAACAAAGGCTGGACTAGGATGAATAGGACCATGAATATGGGGAAAAAAGAAGGATACTGTAAATGCTATCAAAATAATATAATTAGTAGGATTTGTTAATAGATTGACTGTGATGAGTTTCAAGTCAAGGAATTTACCTTCTACAAGATAGGTAAAGTGTATTTAAATACATAAACCATAGGATCATAGACACAGAGCTGGAGGAGAGGTCAGAGGTCAGCAAGGTGAACCCCCTCATTTTACAGATAAAGAAACAGAAGCCCAGAAAGAACACTCAGCTAGTATCTGAGGTGGGATTTAAACCCAGGTCTTCCTGACTCTAAATTCAGCCCTCTATCCACTGCACCCCACTGACTCAAATGTTTCAATGTGTTTTCATATCTTTATTTGTGTGTGTGATTCTCATAACAACTAAGAGTAGACTGGCATAGTGGATCGAATGCTGGTCTTTGAAAAGGAAGGACTGAGTTCAAATCCTACCTTTGACACATGGTAACAACTAATAATGAGCAATTCTCTCAACTTCTTGGTTTCCCCAGATACTCTTTATCTGTTCTTCAGGAATTCCCGTCACTTATGAAATCATATGTTCAGACAAAAAAAAAAAAGATAGCTTCACCACAATTCTATGAAACAAGTAGGACTAGTTTGCCCAAAATCATACTCAGCAGTTAGTAGGTAGAGCCAGGTGGTCTAAAACCCAGTGCTCCAATATGCTAAGCTGGAGGTGCTCTGGAATTCTTCCTGATACTAATCTTTGGTGGGTGAAGCAATTTCTTTAAACTACTTGTAGGTCACTTGATAAACCATCCTGAAACCAGTGCTGATGCTGGGGGAAGGGTAGGTGAAGAATGTGTGTTGTAATCATATCCTTATGTTCAATCATTTCATTTTGTAATCATGTGCTCAAAATTTACTTTTCACAGGTAATCTTCTCTCTTAATGCCTTATTTTCAAAGCTTCAATATTGTCTTCAACCTAACAAATGATAACCTAATGCATTTATTATTTTCTTAAGAAAAATGTAAGGATTTTCTTTATAACAAGTAGTTGAAACTTTATCTGAAGTAGGTCTCCAAGGAAGTGCAGAATTGCCAGACAATTACTTTTTCCCCCCTCCACACAGGAGGCAGGAGGTAGTCTTATTAAAATCCTGAGCCTGAATCCACTTAAACTCCCCACTGTAGGATGTTTGCCTGACACGTTCTGTCTTGAAAAGTATGTTGTATAACTAATTAAGAAATTATTTTGACAGGGTGAGTGTTTTGAAGCTCTGTGTTGTATACAACCTAATATAATCTAATTTTCTTCCTATGAAACAAAATATGTGGATTTAAAAAAAAAACTGCCATGGCTAGAGATAATATCAATATAACAGGAGTGCCACAATTCCAGCTGAAAAGAATTCAAGAAGCAGCCAACCAATTTATCTAGGGAAATTTGCTCTCGGCTAAAATGGTATAAAAGGTCTTATCCTGGGGGCAAACCATTTATTTAGAAAGTTAAAAAAATATTTTTACTGATTGTAAGGTCTTCAGTACTACCTATCAGTATGAGGGGAATGCAGTAGAAAAAGAAAAGGCCTTGCTACCTATAGGGATTACAAGTTGAAAGCCAGTGTTTGTTACATATTTACAATTAAACCTCATTAAGCGACTTTCAGCTTATTCAAAACAGTCATCTGAAATTCGAAGTCACTGCAAATCCCCTGATGCTCTCATGTTGTTTAATAAGAAAAAAAATAAGATTCTCTGATCCCAGTTAATTCAAAGTTTATTTTTAAAGGCCTCTTGTGAGTCTTAAAGATGATTCACAGTCCAGGTAAAATTATTTCAGAACTATATGCCTTCCTGAAAACATTGCTTATAAAATGAATTTCTGTATGTCATATTCTATTTTCTCATTGGCTTTCATTATACAATGGCAAGTGTGCTCTTCTGGTAAAAGTTTGATAAAACCCATGCTAAAGAATTCAGGAAATCTATCTTTTGTCATTTTGTCAATTTGCTGTGTGTTAGTTGAAATCACGTTGTTTTGATTTTTCATTTCTGCTACTATTGGTGATCTGGAACAATCTTTTAAATTATTGTTAATAGCTTTAAATTGTTTTGAAATGTTTGTTTGCATCTTTTAACCATATGTCCATTGGGGAATGGTTTTTAGTCTTTTATATTTGTGTCAATTCTCTATAAATCTTGCAAAGCAGTCCCTTATCTGGTGTTGATTTCATCAACAGCTCTCCTTTGTAGCTTAGTTGCATTGATTTTGTTCATACAAAACTTTTAAATTTTTAATTAAGATGATCAACTTTAGCTTTTGTTAAAATAAACAAAACTCTTCCCCTAGCCACACCTGTGAAAAAGTACCTGACATCACTTTCTTCTAATTTTTCTATAATAGGGTAACCTTTTATATTCAAGTTATATATCCATTTTGAGTTTATTGTGAGATTGATTCTATGATGCTGGTCTAAACTTAATTGCTGCCAAACTACTTTCCAGTTTTCTCAATAGTCTTCGTCAAATCAGTTTTCCCTCAACTAAATTAAGTTCTCTGGCTTATTGAACAGTGAGTTATTGAATTCTTTCTTTTCTAGTCTCTTCCAATGTTACATTTTTCTAATTTTTTTTTACCATTACCAAATAGTTTTGATGATTGCTATTTTATGTTATAATTTGAAGTTTGAAAGATAACATGTTCTTTTTAGTGTCTTTGATGCTGGAAAATCTTCATCCTTTAACAGTGTGGAAACAATCAAAATGTATTTGGCCTTTAGTTTAGCAAACAATTGAGGTGAGCAAGCAGAACAATGTTGTTTAGAGTAAAAAATGAAGTTATGCTATTTTACCTTAAATGTATCTTCAATATGACTGCTCTATAATCATTATATTTCTTTCTTATTGACACTGAAGTCTTACTCAAATACCTCATTTTATGTGGAGGTGATCCCAGGTATTCAAAGGCTATACCAGGAAGGCATAAGCTCTAACAGATCTTAGTGAGCTAAAAAGGCTTTGAGTGTGCCTATCATTCTGTAATATCATATGATATGTCTATCATTTTGTATATCATGTCTGCATTCAGACTCCATAGTTCTTTCTCTGGATATGGATAGCATTTTCCATCATGAGTCTTTTGGAATTGTCTTAGATGCTTGCATTGCTGAGAAAAGCTAAGTCTATCAAAGCTGTTCACACAATGTTGCTGTTACTGTGTACAATGTTCTCCTGGTTCTGCTCATTTCACTCAGCATCAGTTCATATAAGTCTTATCGGGTTTTTCTGAAGTTCACTTGCTTATCATTTCTTATAGCACAATAGTATTCCATTACATTCATATACCACAACTTGTTCAACCATTCCCCAATTGATGGACATCCCCTCAATTTCCAATTCTTTGTTACCACAAAAAGAGCTGCTACGAATATTTTTGTGCATGGGGATCATTTCCCCATATTTATGATCTCTTTGAGATACAGACCTAGAAGTGATTTTGCTTGGTCAAAAGGTATGCACAATTTTATAGCTTTTTGTGCATAGTTGCAAATTGTTCTCCAGAATGGTTGGATCAGTTCACAACTCTACCAACAATGCATTAGTGTTCAGATTTTCTCACATCTTCTCCAACATTTATCATTTTCCTGCTTTCTCATGTTAGTCAATCTGATAGCTGTGATGTGGTACCTCAGAGTTGTTTTGATTTACATTTCTCTAATCAATAGTGATTTAGAGTATTTTTATATGATTATAGATAGCTTTAATTTCTTTATCTAAAAACAGCCTGTTCATATCCTTTGACCATTTGTCAATTGGGGAATGACTTGTATTCTTATAAATTTGACTCAGTTTTCTATATATTTTAGAAATGAGGCCTTTATCAGAGATGCTAGCTATTAAAATTGTTCCCCAGCTTTCTAATCTTGGTTGCATTGGCTTTGTTTGCACAAAAGCCTTTTAATTTAATGTAATCAAAATTATCCATTTTGCATTTCAAAATGTTCTCTACCTTCTGTTTGGTCATAAATTATTTCATTCTCCATAGATCTGACAAGTAAACTATTCCTTGCTCTCCTGATTTGCTTGTAGTATCACCCTTTATGACTAAATTGTGTACCCATTTTGACTTTATCTTGGTATATGGTGTAAAATGTTGGTCTATAATTAATTTCTGCCATACTATTTTCCAGTTTTCCCAGAAGTTTTTGTCAAATAGTGAGTTCTTATCTTGGAAGCTGGAGTCTTTGGGTTTATCTAACCATAGATTACTACAGTCATTGACTATTGTGTCTTGTGTACCTAGCCTATTCCACTGATTTACCACTCTATTTCTTGGCCAGTACCAAGTGGTTTTTTTTCTTTTCTTTTTAAAATTATTTTATTTATTTGTTTGTTTTTAGTTTTCAAAATTCTATAGCAAAATTCAAAATTTCTATAGCATTTTGAATTCTAAATTTTCTCCTCCTCCCCTCGCTCTTCCTTCCCCAAGACAATGTGCAGTCTGATATAGGTTATACACATACAATCATATTAAATATATATTCATATATATTTATAAATATATTAAATATATGTATATAATTAAATATATTTCCACATAAGTCATGTTCTAAAGAAGAATTTGAACCAAAGGGAAAAAAAATGAGAAAAAAGAAAAACTCCCAAATATCCTTCATATTTTCACCTGCTCCCTCTTTCTATGCTATATTAGAGATTGAGGTGGCCCTTTCCTTTGCCAAAACTAACCTTTTCATCGCCTCATATCTGGACTATTACAATAGCCTACTGTTTGGTTTCAGTTCCTCAAGGCTCTTGCCATTCCAGTCTGTTTTTCATTTAGCTGTCATATTGATCCTTCCTCAAATGCATTTCTGACAATATCACCCCATCTATTCAATAAACTCCAGTGGCTCCCTGTTACTTCCAGGATCACATGTATAATGTGTTGTTTGGCTTTTAAAGACCTTCATAACCCAACCCTTTCTAATTCCAGTTTCCTTACACGTTTTTCCTTTCTATATACTATATTATGATCCAGTAACATTGGCCTCTTTCTGTTTCTTGTACCCATGATACTTCATCTCCTGACTCTGAGCATTTTCATGCCTGATCCTCTAGTCCTGGAATGTTCTTCCTCCTTTTCACTGTCTCCTGGCTTCCCTGACTTCATTTGGGTCATTTCCTCATTTCCTGTTAATACTAGTACCTTCCCAATGGTATGGTCTCCAATTTATTGTGTATAAGTCTTACATGTATACAGTTGTTTTCATGTTGTCTACTCCATTAAGCAATGAGTTTTTTGAAATCAGGAACTGTTTTTGCCTTTATATCCCTAGAACTTAGTACAGGACCTGACTCATGGTAGGTACTTAATAAATGCTTGTTGACTTATTTGACTTCTACTTATGTCTTTGAGTTAATCTCCTTTCAATCCCTATGGAAACTTATTGTATCCATCATCTAGCATTTTATGCATGTTAAGTCTTTCCTTCTCTACTGGTTCCTTCCCCTCTGCCAACAAACATGCTCAAGCCTTCCATATCCTAAAATAAACAAACAAAAATCCTTCCTAAAACCCTGTTATCCTCTTGTTAAACAATATTTCTCCTGGCCCTATCATACTTTTAGAAATGCTAAGTTATATATGCCTTCTGCCTCCAGTCCTTGACCATCCATTCAATCTGGTTTCCACCCCCACCAATTTACTGAAATTACAGTCTCCAAAGTCACTGTTGACTTTCTAACTGTAAAATTAACTGATTGTTTTTTTCTAGTCCTCATTCTCCTTGACTTCTTGACAGCATTCAACAATGTTGGTCACTCCCACCCTCACTTTCTTGGTTTTCTATTTCCCTGTGGTTTTTACATGGAACTGTATTTTATTAGTTTTTCTTATGCTTATCTAAGTATCCTTCTTCTGTCTCCAACTGTTTCCCTTCTTCCACTCCTTAAACATAGAGGTCCCTTAAGAACTTTTCTACTCTTGGGGGGTGGAGCCAAGATGGTGGAGGGAAAGCAGTGACTTGCTTGAGCTCTCCCCCAAACCTCTCCAAATACCTATAAAAAATGGCTTTAAACAAATTCTAAAGCAGCAGAACCCACAAAAAGACAGAGTGAAACAA
This sequence comes from Vombatus ursinus, assembly GCF_900497805.2. NCBI lineage: Eukaryota > Metazoa > Chordata > Mammalia > Diprotodontia > Vombatidae > Vombatus > Vombatus ursinus. Next base: position 50,884,209 of record NW_020948983.1, on the reverse strand, counting down.
ATTTCCAGCCAAAGACAGCCTGGATGGTTGATCAGAAAGGTATATCGTGCCAGGCAGGGAGAGGAGCGCAGTGTGGCTTGGGCACACAGGCCGCAGTGACCCTGGAGCAGGCTTCAGAAAGCTGAATCGCGGGCAGCTGTGGCCGTTTCCAGACTTCTCAACCCATGAACTCCAAAGACAACTTAGAAGGTCAGTGGGAAAAGTCTGTGACTGCAGTGAGAGAAGGAGCTAGGTTTCAGCCACAAATCCTGAGCGCAGCACGGCTGCCTCCTGAGCTTCTGGCCCACAGACTGAGGGGGAATTGAGTGGCTGATCAGAGGGGGATTGCAGGGATCTCTTTGCCAGTGCTGAGGCAGGAATCTCTTGTGTTGCCCATGCTTGGATCTGGGTCACAGTTCTGAGGGCGGTCCTGGGGCGAGGAGGAGTTCTGGCATGGTGGAGCTTGTTCTGGTGATGGAGAGGAAACACCTTGCCCCTTATCATACCACCTTGGAAGAACTGAAAATTTATAGGTCCCTAGAGGTAGCTCTGAAAACAGCCATACAAATCCCCAAAGCTTGGGACAGTACATTCTCCACACTGGAAGCAGACTCTAACCTTAACAAAGAGTTTAAAACTCAAGTAATTAGCTGGGATCATGAGTAAGCAGCGCAAAATGAGTCAGACTATACTATCTTATTTTGGTGACAAAGAAGATCAAAACATACAACCAGAAGACAACAAAGTCAAAGCTCCTACATGCAAAGCCTCCAAGAAAAATATGAATCAGTCTCAGGCCTTGGAAGAGCTCAAAAGGGATTTTGAGAAGCAAGTAAGAGAAGTAGAGGAAAAACTGGGAAGAGAAATGAGAGTGATACAAGAAAATCATGGAAAACAAGTCAACAGCTTGCTAAAGGAGACCCAAAAAAATACTGAAGAAAATAACACTTTAAAAAATAGCGTAACCCAAATGGCAAAAGAGGTCCAAAAAGCCAATGAGAAGACTGCCCTAAAAAGCAAAATTGGCCAAATGGAAAAGGAAGTCCAAAAGATTACTGAAGAAAATGCTTCCTTAAAAATTAGAATAGAGCAATTGGAAGCTAGTGACTTTATGAGAAATCAAGACACTGTAAAACAAATCCAAAAGAATGAAAAATTAGAAAACAATGTGAAATATCTCATTGGAAAAACAACTGACCTGGAAAATAGATACAGGAGAGAGAATTTAAAAATTATTGGACTATCTGAAAGCCATGATCAAAAAAAGAGTGTAGACATCATCTTTCAAGAAATTATCAAGGAAAACTGCCCTGATATTTTAGAACCAGAGGGCAAAATAGAAATGGAAAGAATCCACCAATCTCCTCCTGAAAGAGATCCCCAAAGGAAAGCTCCTAGGAATATTGTAGCCAAATTCCAGAGTTCCCAGGTCAAGGAGAAAATATTACAACCAGCCATAAAGAAACAATTCAAGTGTTGTGGAAACACAATCAGGATAACACAAGATTTAGCAGCTTCTACATTAAGGGATCGCAAGACATGGAATATAATATTCCGCAGGGCAAAGGAGATAGGATTACAACCAAGAATCACCTACCCAGCAAAACTGAGTATAATTTTTCAGGGGGAAAAATGGTCATTCAGTGAAATAGAGGACTTTCAAGCATTTTGATGAAAAGACCAGAGCTGAATAGAAAATTTGACTTTCAAATATAAGACTCAAGTGGGACATGAAGAGGTAAACAGGAAGGAGAAATCATAAGAGTCTTATTAAGGTTGAATTGTTTACATTCTTGCATGGAAAGATGATATGTGTAACTCATGAGACTTTTGTCAGTATTAGGGTAGTTGGAGGGAAAGAATTATAAGTATAGATAGATAGATAGATAGATAGATAGATAGATAGATAGATAGATA
>NW_020948983.1:50843975-50882303 GCF_900497805.2 Vombatus ursinus | reverse complement strand
ATAGATAGATAGATAGATAGATAGATAGATAGATAGATAGATAGATAGATAGATTGATTGATTGAGGGCACAGGGTGAGTTGAAGATGAAGGGGTTATATCTGGAGAATAAAATTAAGAGGTGAGAGAGGATTATACTAGGAGAAGGAGAAAGGGAGAGGTAAAGTGGTATAAATTATCTCACAAAAAAAAACAGAAAAGAAAATGCTCTTACAGTGGAGGGGAAACAGGAGAAGGTGAAAGGGAATGAGTGAATCTTACTCTCATAGGATTTGACTTAAGGAGGGAATAACATAAACACTCAATTGGGTATGGAAATCTGTCTTACCCTACAGGAAAATGAGGGGGGGAAGGGAACAAGACAGTAGGGGGATGATAGAGAGAAGGGCAGATTGGGAAAGGGGGTAACCAGAAGCAAATACTTCTGAGAAGGGACAGGGTCAAAAGAAAGAATAGAATAAATGGGGGGGGGCAGGATAGCATTAAGGGAAATAGAGTTAGTTTTTCATAGCATGTCTACTATGGAAGTGTTTTGCATAACTGCACATGTATGACCTATATTGAGTTGCTTGCCTTTTCAATGAGGGTGGGTGGGAAAGGAGGAAGGGAGAAAATTGGAACCCAAAATTTTAAAAACACATGTTTAAAAAAATGTTTTCACATGCAACTAGGAAATAAGGAATACAGGAAATGGGATGCAGAAATCTATCCTGCCCTACAGGAAAATAGAAGTGGAAGGGGATAAGAGAAGGGGGGGAGAGATAGAAGGGAAGGCAGACTAGGGGAAGGGGTATTCAGAATGCATGCCATCTTGGGGTGGAGGGAGGGGCGAGATGGGGTGAAAATTTGGAACTCAAAATCTTGTGGAAGTAATTGTTGAAAACTAAAAATAAATAAACAACAAAAAAAAGAACTCTTCTGCTCTCTACCTTGGTGATCTGATCTCCCCTTCATGATTTCTTATATTATAATCTCTATAAGGATGACCCTCAGATCTATATTTCACCTTCAACACTTTCCCTATATCCTAATCTGGTATTTCCAATGACCTGGTGGATCTTCTAGATGTTTTTCTGTTACTTTAAATTTAATATGTTAAAAATTGAACTCATCATCCTCACCCCTCTCTTTTCAATTTCTCTTAAGCTCCTTGAGGGCAGGGATGATTTTCACTTGTATGTTTGTATCCTTGTTGACTAGCACAATGTCCAAAATTCCTAGTAGTGTGTGCTTGTTGATTGATTGGTGGATGGCACTACTATTTCCAAAGCTTAAAATCTAAAAGTCTTCTTTCATTCTCCCTTTTTCCTCATTCCCTTTACCCTAATCCAGTCAGCTTCCAAGTCCTATCAATTCAGTTTCAGCAATGCTTTTTCTACCTGTACTCTTCTTTCCGCTCCTGTTGAAAAACACTACATTTAGACCCCTGTTACATCTCTCTAGACAATCATTATACCCTCCTTGGTTTCCCTGATTTCAGTCTCTTCCTGCTTCAATCTCTCCTTTCCTTTGTCCTCCTAATACCCTTCTGAAAAACCTGCAGTGGCTCTCTAATGTCTATCAAATAAAATCTGAATGAATAAGTCATGTTCACCTATCCACAACCTGGTTTCAATCTAACTTTACAGCTTTATTTCTCATGACTCCTTTTCATATGTTCTACTTTGTAGGTCAACTGTACTACTCAAAGTTCCTATATCTTTCTACCCTCTGCTGTTTTTATCATCTCTATATACTCTGTTTCCAATTGAAGGAATGAACTTTCTGATTTCTCTTTGCCAAAAACTTGGATTCCTTTCATGCCTGGCTCACCTGTCATCTGCCACAAATTGACCCATACAGGCATCTGCTCTTGTGTGGTAGGTAAGGTGAATTACTGAGAGTTCTGATTGATGATATTGCGCCTGGAGAATCTGTGTCTGATGGTGAGGAGGTAAACACAGGTGAGAAATATTTAACAAAGAGCAGACTAGGAACACTAGTTAAATCTAAGCCATAGTCTTTCAATATGAGACCCATCAATTATGGTATGAGGAAAGAAGATGGGTGAGAAGTGCTAATAAAAGATCAAACATTTCAGCTAAGTGAGGGACTAGGAAACAAAGATAGTGAGTCTAGAATATGCTGCGTAGAGCTGAGGCCCTAGAATCAAAAAAATCTAGAGTCAGTTGACTAGAGATAAATCTCACCTTTGACCCTAACCACCTATGTGCCTTTGGTCAAGTCACTTAACTTTCCTGGGCCTTGGTTTCATACTTGGTGAAATGGAGAGATTGGACTACATGGCCTTTGAGATCCCTTCCAGCTCTAGAGTATGCTCACAGATACCTTAAATGCTCACAGAATGTTGTGAGCATTGAACTTCTCAAGTCAGAGTTAATATGCCAATGAATACCAGCTACTGCTGACATAATTTCTTCTATGAAGTCTTTCCTTAGTTCTCTTTACTTCCCACCCCTGTTCTTTCCCTAAACCTTACCCTATGAAGTGATATCTCTACCCAATAATTTCTCATACTAGTCTGTTGAGAACTTTCCTCAGCTCTTACATATTTTAACTTGTTTTATAGTTAATGGGATCATTGAGCTGGAGGTAGAGGTTATCTCAGAAGCCATGTAATCTAATTCCCTCCTTTTATACATAAGGAAACTGAGGCCCAGGGAGGTTAAATGATTTGTCCAAAGCCACACAGATAATGAGGATCAGAGGAAGGATTTGAATCTAAGTCTTCTGACATCAGAGACTTTCCATTCTACCATGCTGGTACCTATGAATGTCTCACTATGATCAGGTGGGGTTTACACCAGGAATGCAGGGCTGGTTCAATATTAGAACAACTGTAAGTATAATTGACCACATTAAAAACAAAAACAACAAAAATCAAACATTTATATCAATAGATGCAGAAAAAGCTTTTGACAAAACACAACACCCATTCCTATTAAAAACACTAAAAAGCATAGAGATCAATGGAGCCTTTCTTAAAATGTTAAATAATATCTATCTAAAACCAAGAACAAGCATTATCTGTGAATGGGGATAAACTAAAAGTCTTCTCAGTAAGATCAAGGGTGAGCAACAATGTCTTTGTCACCACTATTACTCATTATTGCATTAGAAATGCTAGGTCTATTAATAAGATAAGAAAAAGAAATCAAAAGACTAAAAATAGGCAATAAGGAAACAAAATGATCTCTCTTTGCAGATGATATGATGGTGTATTTATAGAACCCCAAAGAATCAACTAAAAACCTAGTTGAAACAATAACATCAGCAAAGATGCAATATATTAACAGACCCACATAAACCATCAGTAGACATTGGCAACAAAATGCAGAGGAAGAGATAGAAAGATAAATTTCATGTAAAATAACTGTAGATGGTTCTGGTTCTGGAGTCCAGGTTTGAAATCCAATTTTGACACTTAAAACCTGGGTGGCCTTAGACGAATCAATTTTACCTCTCTGGGCCTCATTTCTGTCGTATGCAAAAGAAAGAAGTTAAACTAGATGAGCAATCTATCATCCAGCTTTAAGTCTATGATTCCCCCAAAAAGAATAACTTACATTCACAAAGCTTAACAAACTTTTAAAGCACTGTGTCAATGTTAGTTAACATTATTCTTTGAGGTCTATGGCTCTCAGTTTCCTCATCTATAAAATGAATGGTTTGGATGATCTCTAACCTTGATTCTGAGCAAAGGTATATGAATGGGAAAGCGTAAACTATGTGTGGGGGCCAGTGTGTAAAACCATTTTGTCTGGATGTGGGCGTTGGGTAAAGACACAAGCGTATTAAAAAGTTATTCAACTCCCATCAAACCTTCTTCTCAATTTCCCCCACAAGTCTAGCCTGCTACTCTTTGTGTCCCTCAGGCCATGGCACTTCCTAGTAATTAGAGGCTTTTGGCTTCTAAAAATGAACAGAACCAAAATTATTCTAGAGAGGGGAGGAAACATAGAAACACTACCAGAAGCTCTGAATCAAAATGCAACAACATTTACTGAAATGCATCTAAAGGGGCCTGAAAGTTCTATTCAGAGAGTCTTCAGAGAGTATATATCAAGGCAATCCCCCGGTTCATAAGTTCTGAAATGGAAACTTTTGAAATCTGGAGTTTCAGTTTAACAAAATTTGCTTTCTTGTTTTGGACTCACTCTATTACATGGAGGTTGATTTTTTAGCCAGGCAGAATGTAAATACCTTCACCTGATCTGGGTGATTTTCTTGGAGGATCACATCAAATCTCTTCTACCATTAAGATCTTGTATTGGTACCTTGTTATATTTTGGAATAATCCAGCTGTATTTGCTGTCAATACCCTAGGTGCTCTTCCTCCTGCTTAATGAGATGCTCTTCCCACAAGTGACAGTTCTCCAAACTCTTTCTCATGTTAGGAGGAGTATCTGCATATGCTAAATTTTTTCCTTTCAAGTTAAATGTAACCACTAAATTACATTTGAATGAAGACTTGGAACTTAAGGCACATGATAATAGACCAATGGAAGAAATATATTTTAGTCCCATGAATCAGGTACCTCTTCAGTAGAGCAAAGATTAATTAAAGCATCAGAAAACTTGCAGACATATTCTGCACAGCTGTCATTAATGGCTGCAGCCCTGGAATGGTTCCTTCTAATTATGTGTTGATCAATGGATACATTCCATTCTTATGAAATTCAGATTTCTTTTTGGTGGGAGGTAATAAATATTTGAGTACAATATGGCAAATCCAAATTATTCTTTAGCATTTGAAGACACACAAATAATTTTCGTGAATTAGGGTGTCTCAAAATAGGAAACATATTTGTATAAAGATCCTAGTTATAACTGAAAATTTAATAGGGCAATAGATATTTATGTTACCTATTATTACATATTTGCACAGCAATATTTGTCTGCATGTTTTATGGGATATTAATCTGATTTTTAAGGATGTAAATTGAAACTAATTTTTCATAAGTTTGTCATAACAAAGACATTGGATGGTTATTTAGGGAAAGTTAAGACTCGGCTTTTTATAAGTTTTATACTTAATGAATGTATGTTTTTAAAATTGCTAAAAATAGAGGCCTTAATTCCTTCAGTAAACTACTCCCTTTTCATAAGTTCCTTCCATCCCTCACCATTGCTACACGTCCTCATGTCAGCTTCCTTTGCTACAGATTCCAACTACTGCGCAATAAGTGAAATGTTTATGTTCACATTAAATACAGGGCTTTTTAATTCTTTTTACAGTTTCCCTAAGTGTTATGAAAAAACTGTTCACTTCATGAAATTGACAGGTCCATTAACTGTGAAGTTTATGTCTGCAGAGTGTGGGCAGTTGAGGCCTTTTGGATATTCAGGAAGTGGAGGGTGTCAGACCAGTCATTTTTATTGCAGACTGAAATGATGGCTGCAAGGAGGACTCCCATTATCACTTTCTATAAATCAGCCAATCTGTCTTTCGTTCCTTGCCTTTTCTTGGAAGTTGGAAGATTCTGAGATTTGAAACTTCAGTCAAGAAGGGAATTGTCTCATTGGTTCAGATTCATGATTCCATCCCATCCAGCATTCTGCCTTAGCAGTGCCAGGGGACACTTAGAAGGACATGCTTGTCCTACTTCATGTTCATTTCAAAGGCAAAGGGCGTACCCCCCAAACATCCCAGTTTCCTTTAGTATCTAGTTAGGATTCTGTCATCTGTGAGCTTATCTAAACCACTTTTGAAGCTATTTATATTTCTTCCTGCACCACCTCCTGAGGGTAATGAGGCCTATAAGTTGACTACCCTCAGTGTGAAGTTGTACTTGCTTGTATTCATCTTTCAAGCTGCAGGGGGTGCCCCCTAGTTCCAGTATTCTTGGATGTGTGATCACATGTGTGTTCCCCCTGCCCATACCTTACCTTATCTTAGACCCTTTGATCGTGTTCCCTCTTCCATCTTTGTCTCTCCATACGGGAGTCCTAATCTTTTCAGTCTGTTCTCCTATGAGAGTCTTTTCCCCTAATGTCCATGCCCTTGACCATTTTAGTTGCCCTTCTCTGGACATTCATCAGCTCTCTGAAGTTTTCTTTTGAGTTGCTGTGACCAGAAATGCACATAATATTTCATAGGGTAGACAAATTATGGTGATGTTTCTGAAAAAAAAAAGAAGAATATGAGGGAGGAGCTCAAAATGGGGCAATAAGAGGTAACCTCGTCCTGGACTCTTCCATTATGGGTCCTAAATCAACAAGGAAGTCACCTGACATTAAAACAAAAAGAGTAATCATAAGAAAGAAAGAAATAAAACAAGCCACTAAAGGGTTAACTTTTAGACCAAAAGGAAAAAAAAACAAACAAACCCAACAACAACCCCAAAACCTAACCATCTTACTGGCCTGGCACTCCTAGCACTCCCTACATACACTTTGTAGGGCCCACAGCAAGACTGGTACACTCCCTCCTTCCTCACACATGCTAGTCTTAGGTATCAGTTTTGTTTTCCAAATTAACCCTTTAGCAGTGCTCAGGACAAATGTCTTTGCTCTGAGCCAATTGAAACTCCTGAGTTGAGCCAGTCCTGAGACTCTGGAGGGATGAAGAAAAGTAATGTTTGTAGAGGAAAATGAATCACAGGTGGATAAGAAGGCCAGCAAGAGAGGTCTCTCAGAATTTTGCCTCATTAGTGTCCTGACTGGATCCTCTCAATCTCACAGTGGTTTGGGACGCATAAATCTGATGAATGAAATGGAAAAAAAGTTAGAAGCTGTGGAAGAGGAAGAGGAAGAGGAAGGACACAGGCATATTACAACTAGATTCTTAGCACATCCCTTCAGCAGTGTTCCAGGGTGCTCTTACCCCATACTCTGAACATTTGATGTAGTAAACCAAACCCTGAAGTTTGGAGAGTTTCAGTTTAGGTTCTAAACCAAATTGACTGCTGAGAAAAGAGTGGTACCCAAAGAAGGGAGTGGGTAAAGTGGGAAAAAAAAAAACCCAGGTGGATTGGTTTTCCTGTTTCCCTACATTAGTAACCTCACTGGTCATTCCTAACCCTTGATGGCCACAGATCGTGAGATCTTACTTGTTCATCAGAGGGAAAGTAAACAAATAGGGGTGAGGCAAATATTTCTCCTCTCTCCACTATTATTTGTCACAATTTTAGAAATTCTAGCTATGGCATTATGATATGGTGGTGAAATTAAATGTAGAAACACTAGCAAGGAGGAAATAATATCATGTGCTTAGAAATCCTCAGTGAATTAGGGAAGAAGCTAATGAATACATAGCTTTAGTAATTCTAGCGAACACAAAATAAATCCATAAAAATCATCCTCATTTCTATACAGTAGTAATAGAAAATAAAGAAATAAAAGAAATTCCATTAAAATAGCTACAGCAAGAATAAAAATCTACCCCCAAACAATATGGATTTATATAAATTAAAGAACAAAATATTTTTTACATAAGGGAAAACAAATAATTGCAGAAATATCTAGTGCTCATGGTTGGACCATGCAAAAATAATAAAAAATAATGAATTTACAGTTTAAATGCTACACTAAAGTAATGAGGAAATACTTTGGACCAAATGGCCTGTGAGGGCCACTTCAGCTCTGAATCTAGCATCCTATGAACCTAACTAGTCAAAGTCTATAAATAATACATTCGTTTAGAGGGACAAACTGTCAAGAAACTTAACGGGAAAAACATATGAATAAAAAGGGGTTAACATTTCCACAACTTGAACTGTATTATAAAGCAATAATCATAAAAGCTTTTTATTCTGATTTTTTTTAAAAAAAGTAAGTATATTAGTGGAACAGACTGTCCTCTACATAGCTATCAAAGTGATCTTCCTAAAATATAAGTCAATATTCATATAAAACTATAGCAGCTCTTTCTGTGGTGGCAAAAAAATTGGAAATTGAGGCAATGACCATCAATTCGTGAATGGCTGAGCAAGTTGTGTTATACGATTATAATGGAATATTACTGTATCATAAGAAATGATGAACTGGTGATTTCAGAAAACCTAGAAAGACTTACATGAACTGATGCAAAGAGAAATGAGCAGAACCAGGAGAACAATGTACACAGTAACAACAATACTTTACAATGATCAGCTGTGAATGACTTAACTATTCTCAGCAACACAATGATCCAAGGCAATTCCACAGGACTCATGATGAAAAATGCTCTCCACTTCTAGAGAAAGAACTGATGGAGTCTGAATGCAGATCAAAGCATACTATTTTTCACTTCATATATTTTTTCTTTTTTTCTTTTTGGTCTGTGTTTTCTTTCACAATGTGACTAATATGCTAATATGTTTTACATGATTGAACATGTATATAACCTATAATAGTTTGCTTACTCACTCTCTCAGGGAGGGGGATGGTGAAGAATGGAGAGAGAAAATTTGGAACTCAATTTTTTAAAATGAATGTTAAAATTGTCTTTACATGCAACTGGGGAAAATAAAATATTATGTAAAAAACAAAACATAGGTCAGACCATGTCATCACTATTCAATAAACTCTGGTTGTTCCCTAGTACCTCAAGGATCAAATATAAAATCTTCTGGCTTTTAAAGCCCTTACTTTAAAAAAAGCACCCTACAGTTCGAATCTTCTTATACTTTACTCCCCTCCATATACTCTGCAAATCCAAAAAGGATGCTAATCTCCTTGTTGTTTCTCACACATGACATTTCCTTTCCTAACTCCATGAATTTTCACTTATCACAGTGCCTGGCATGTAGTAGTCGCTTAATAATGCTTGTTGACTTGATTGAACCAGGGCAAATGAAAACTTGGATTTATTTGTACATCTAGGTCCCAACAAGTATGAATGATAATAGTGAATTATTTTAATTTTCAATGCATTTTTCAATTGGGATGGAACCAATTACTATATCTTACATATATTTATAACTTTGAATAGTGAAGATTCCAATAATGCAACCATTTCATAGGATGCATTATTTGCATTAATTGAGACCTTGAAATAACCTATAAACCAAGAACATAAATCATTTAGGGGAGGACTCTCTTTTTGACAAGAATTGCTATAAAAGTTAGAAAATAGTCAAGCAGGGGCAGGTAGGTGGCACAGTGGATAGAGTACCAGCCCTGAAGTCAGGAGGACCTGAGTTCACATTCGGCCTCAGACACATAATGTTTACTAGCTGTGTGATTGTGGACAAGTCATTAACCCCAATTGCCTCTCCAAAAGTCAAGCAAAAATTGAGTGTGGCACTTCACTATAGGATACAACAAGCTCACAATGGATGCACTACCTGAAAAAGGCCACAATCTAAAAAAACTTCAAAAAAAAAAACAAAACCAAACCAAAAACCTAAAGAAAGTGGAAGAGGTACCTATTGCCAGGGGAAAATTTTTTAATCAAAGAGAGATAGATACAATGACAAAAGATGAAATAGATGGAATTATACAAAATTAACATATTTTCCCAAAGAAAAATTAATGTAGTTAGAATAATGATAACAATGTGAGAATGACATTCCCAGTGCCATCTGGGAAAAAATCTTTGTCTCAAAAATCAGTGATAAAAGTCTAATATCAAAGATATAGAAGGAATTGACAATCTAGCTATCTATGCCAAGATCCATTTGTCAGTAGAAAAATGGTCAAGAGATATGAATTGTTTTCAAAATAAGAATTTCTGACTATCATTGAACATATGAGAATGTACTCTAAATCAGCAATAATAAGAAAAATTCTAATTAAATCAGCTCTGAGGTTTCACCTCTCCTCTAGCAAACTATCAAAGATGCTCAAAAGTGGAAGGGGTCAATGTTGGTAGGGCTGTAAATAAGATAGGCACACTGACACACTGTTAGTGGAGCTATGAACTGGTGCACATATTGTGAAAAACGTTCTCACCTTTTATAAGAAGAGCAATGAAAACACTCATACTCTTTGACCTCCCAAAATATGTACAAGTTCTTAAATGTGTAATAAAATTAGAAGGTTTTTTCACTATTAAATAATTTCTTAAAAGCTTACTATTGAACATCAATACAACCACCTCAACTTGGTTAGTTGCCATTTGCAGTTTGATTTCAATGAACAAAATACCATTATTTTTTTCTTTTTTCCATGTCAATTACTACCCAGAAACCCATCTTTCCTCTATCTCCCAATTCGAACTGTTCATTTTTTAAAAAAATATGTATGATCAAGCAAAACAAATTCAACACATAGGCCATGTCTCAGCATGTACATCTAGTTCTGAACGAGAATCACCTTGTTGTCAAGGGACAATGTATATAAATGCTTTATCCTCAATATTTATCCAAAAGGATTTTAGAGTACTTTTCTTATTTAAGTCTTGGGTTTATATAAAGGATTTCCCTTGGATAAAGAGTTTTTGTTTTTGTTTTTTTACTGACAAAGTATGGAAATGATAGGAGATGAAGAGTTATAAAAAAAATAAGACTTATATGCCAGGAGTTTTAATATTATTTTATATAAAGCAGAGTTTAATAGAAGGCAAGTCTTTTGGAAGACATCCAATAGGAATTAGAGATTGAAAAACAATGACTAGTACAGTGTCATAATGCCATGTATTTATAAATATGTAAACATAGAATGGATTTGAAACTCCTGCCGTTAGTTCTCTGAGTTCAGGCAATTCTCTCAGGAGGCCTCTTCTAAAATATAAGTATTACCAAGGGTAGCTAGTTCCCCCCTCCTCACTGTGAAGACTTCACCTAGCTATTGTCTTAGAAATCAGAAAGCAGCCCCTCCCCCATCAGATACCTTGAAGGAAACAAAACTCCTTTTTTTTTTCTTTTTGGTGAGGCAATTGGGGTTAAGTAACTTGCCTACAGTCACACAGCTAATAAGTGTCATGTGTCTGAGACTGAATTTGAACTCACATCCTCCTGACTCCAAGGCCAGAGCTCTATCCACTGCGCCACCTAGCTGCCCAACAAAACACCTTTTTGAGGGTGGTGAGATACGCTTATAAAATGGAACATTGATAGGGGGAGGCAGGACAGGGGAGTGGAGAACCTTTAGCAATAGGCAGTAATGGTCTGCATAGGACAACCAAAAAAATTGTCACAATTAGGATTGGGTGCGAAAGGTGTGATTTAGAGGCAGGGCCAGACCAAGTTATAACCAGACTCAGAGCACTGGCTAATTTGCAGACATAGGTCCTACAAACTACATTTCAATATTATTCTTGTTTCTATACACCCTGTTTCTGGGGCCTAATTGAGAAAAATGTTCTCCCTCCGGCCTTGCTTACAAGGCCGCCAAAATTAAGCTTTGTCTACTTCATGTATTTTTGCTGCAAGCAGACAGATTCTATTAACCAGATAATTAAGCTGTGTTAACATAAGTGGACTTTTTTAGCCTGGTGTGTTAGTCGTGTTCTGGATCTCAATGAAGAGAAACATAGTCACACTAAGCAGTAATCTAATGAAATGCTTTATTCATATACCACTGCAGGAACTCTGACTCCTTCAAAAAGATACATAGAGAGTAGGTAGTCTTCTGCGTCATAGTCACACTTGGGTCTCAGATTTGATCTGATTCTTAGAAATGAAGCCACACATACAACTTTCATTCAGTTAATTGTTTTTGCCCAAACTATAAACCCACTCATTCATTTTGATCTGAAGCAGATTAATATCCACTGATGGAATTCAGAGGATCAGCTAATTTAAGATAGCTCACTTTCTTCAAATTCATAAAAAGAAGGGGTTAGGCTGGATGACCTTGAAGGCTTCTTCCAGCTCTAGTTCTGTGAACCTATGAAATATTCAGTCAGATTCATATTGGAACAGAAATTCCTTCTATAACATTCCAAACTGGTGATCACCCAAAATCTGGAAAAAGACTCCTAGGGAAAGGGGACCTGCTACCTCATAAGACAACCCATTATACTTTTGGACAGTTAGAATTTCTAGAGTTATCTTTTCGTTTCAGTGAAGAGCCATTGTACCGAAGGAGAAGGGAGAAAAGAAAACTTTAAAAAAATTGATCATTTTGCTGGGTTGCAGTAGGTTGATATTTTTTTAAAATCATAATTGATATACCAGGTGCAGAATACACTATGTATAATTTAGACCTCTTCACAGTGGGCTGTTGCTGCTTTGGTATATGACTTCAGTATTATTGCCATTAGGAAAAGATATTTTAGGGACAAGCTCATTTTTTGGATAGATTGTTATCTCAAATTAAAAAAGATTATGGGAACCAGCAATCAATGCTGCCATCTAATTGCTAGTTCTTCAATTAAAAATTAATATACAAAAAGAGCTGCCTGAAACCAATTGGTCTTCAGATAATTCTGAAATGAGGGAGAAAATAACATTTTAAAAGTGGTGGGGTTGGTCGAGCACAGGAACGGGTTTGCCACCTCACCCTTGAGTGCAGCAAAGACAGTAATAACTGGAAGACCACTCTCCTTCCACGCTGGTGAAAACTCCACCCATAACTGGGTACAAAGGGAACTCCAGCCTCAATGTTCATTGTTCCTTCCCTGTTAATGATTTATGTATAAAGTCACTCTATTTTGTGATATATTTAAGAATAGATGGCAGGTGTCATTTTAGTACAGTAGATGTCACTTTTTCGAGGCAGTAGAAAATGTGCGTGTGACTTTTATTTGTGCTAAAAATGTTACTCTGTTCTTTTGAGGATGTCAATGATTCTGTTCTGATTCCTTTATTTCCGCAAAACTTTCCTTCATAAGCACTGTTTGGATAGATAGGGGACAGAGGAAAATGAAATCAAAGAAGGCCTCCTCTTTCTTCAAGACAGGACATCCATCAACTTGGTTCATAATGAGCTCTTTCAAGGTGAAAGATTTTCATATTTTTGTACTTTAGGTGTGATGTATGTTTTTTTTTAATGGAGAAAAAATTATCTAGATACAGCCCTGTAGCTTCCATTTTTATTAAATAAAAAAAAAAGGATGGAAAAAAAATCTCATGTAGCTCTCTGATATCGGGATCTACCATTTGTCCTATTTAAGGAAATCAGTGCCTTAGTGAGGATGTGCCTAAGCTCTTATTGCTTATTTGACCGAGAAGGGTTTCATGAAACGTATATAATACCATGGGGTGAGGGAGTGTGACAAAAGAGCACTGAAACCTGAGTTTGAATCCCAGCTCCGCCTCCTACTAGCTGTGTGAACTTCGGCAAGTCACTGAACTTCCCTAAGCCTTGGTTTTCTAATCTTTAAAATGAAGAGGTTGCATTTTATGGCCTCTTAGTCCTTTCTGAATCTAAATATGCGATCTCTAGCACTGTATCCAAAAGTGGGATGTTTTGGTGACCACAACCCAAGAAAAATTATGTCTTGTTAAACTTAATATGTTGCTTAAGTCCTAAAAAAATGCTCTAAATACAGTAGGTACTTAACAAAAGTGTGTTGAATTGATGAAAGATGAGATAAAACTGGAGCACTCTTGCTAAAACGTTCCCAGGTACAGAATGAAAGTTTTTAGGACTTTTTATCTGGGAAATGGGGCAGTTAGGTGACACAATAGACAGAGGGCCAGGCCTGAAGTCAGGAAGATTTGAGTTCAAATCTGACCTCAGACATTTACAAGCTGTGTGATCTTGGGCAAGTCACTTAACCCTATTTTGCCTCATTTTCCTCATCTGTAAAATGAGCTGGAGAAGGAAATGGCAAACTCCAGTATTTTTGCCAAGAAAACCCCAAATAGGGTCATGAAGAGTCAAACACAACTGAAAACAACTAAACAACAGCAGCAAACTTGAAAATATTAAGGACGAGAGGGTCGAGGTTTAAAGTATATAAAGACATTGGCTCTTAGATCTAGAGTTGGAAGGGCTTTCAAGGGCCATCTTGTTCAAGGGAGAGGCAGTATAGCGTAGCGGATGGAGAAGTGACTTCGAGTTCAGGAAGACCTGGGATCAATGCTACCCCTGAAATAATACCGGCTATGTGATCCTGGGAAAGTCATTGACCTTCTCCATGCTCTGAGCAAGTTACCTAAGATGCTAGAATTTCAGAGAAGTTATCAACATCCGTTGGTAGAGAATGTTTCCTCATTCAAGGGTTCCTTATGTCAAGGAAATCACTGGTCCAATCCCTATCCCTACTTATTTTGTGCCAGGCTCTATATTAGGTGCTGGGGTTACAAAGACAGAAATGAAACAAATACATCCAGAGCCGAAAAGGCCCTCAGAGGCCATATGATCCAATACTCTCATTTTCAAAATGTGGAAAATTGACACCCAAGGAGATTAAGTGATTTGCCCCAAATCATACAGGTTGTGAGCATCAGAGACTTGATTGGAAACCAAAGCTTCCTGCCATGTAGTCATTGTTTTTCATTCCTATACCTCATTATCTCCCAATAAGAAGCATGGATGTGGTGACCAAGAATTTGTTCTCAGAATCCCAGACTATAACAACTAAGAGGTATCTCTTGAAGTTTGACAGAGAGAGATGAGTTTAGGGCACATAAAAGAAGTTGCTACTTTGCAATATGGTACAATTAGGATGGAGATTCAACTTCAGGAATGTATTACCTCATTTTACCACATTAAGAAGTCTAGGGTAGCTAAGCTATGAAAGTGACAAATCAACATGTGAAGATAATACTCTGGAAACTTGAACTAATTCTCCCACTCCAGAAATGCCTAAAGGCAGCATATCAGAGTAGAGAAAACTTCTGGTCTGTTCATTTTCTATCACAGAGCTGATTCTTGAGGTGCGGGAGATGGTGAGGGTAATATAGCTTCCAATGTATATTCCTAAATTATTTCATGTTTGTGTCTGTTTTGGGCAGCTAGGTGACACAGTAGATAGAGTAATGGGGAAGACCAGAGTTCAAATCCTGCCTCAGAAACTTACTAGCTGTGTGATCTTGGGCAAGTCACTTAACTTCTTTCTGCCTCAGTTTCCTCAACTATAAAATGGGGATAATAATAACACCTGTCTCCCAGGGTTGTTGTGAAGATCAAATGAGAAAATATTTGTAAATATTTGGAATGTCTGTAAAAGCTTACCACATTGCCTGGCATACACTGGGTATTAAATGAATGCTTATTCCCTTCTCGTTTTTCCCTTTCTATTATGTGTGTCCTTTGGGTAAGTTTTTTGTTGTACTATATTACAAGATACCTGAGATCTTTGGCATCAAGAACATTGAAAAGTTTGGAGGTAATGAATCCATATCATAAAGTCAGAGAAAGCTATGTACTTGACGATGTTTTCTGAATTTTCCTTGTTCTTAATGGCGTGTTCATGTTAAAAGAACCCTAATACCAAGAAATGATTATGAGAAGAAAGTACAAATAGCATAAAAAGGTTTAAATAAAAGCATGAATGGTGAAATTTATGCAAAATTTGAAAGTACCATGTTAGGGAAACATTCTTGACTTTTGAGATTGGGATCATACTTGGTTAACATATCATCCTGTGTTACTTATTTCTTGTTTAATTTTTGGAAGATAGAATATAGAGCTGTGTCCAATTGC
Source organism: Vombatus ursinus (assembly GCF_900497805.2). NCBI lineage: Eukaryota > Metazoa > Chordata > Mammalia > Diprotodontia > Vombatidae > Vombatus > Vombatus ursinus. Next base: position 50,866,842 of record NW_020948983.1, on the reverse strand, counting down.
ATGGTCAATTACAATATTCTAAGTGAAAGGACCTGTCCTTTTGTTAATTTAGGAATACTTATTTTCCTTTACCTTGAAAATCTGGAAAAATGTTTCTGCTTTAGAGTTGACCTATGATTTTTGTATGAGGAACTTGCATTAAAATGATACTTTTTAATGTGCAATATATTATGTATGTATAACAGACACATCACCTTTCAAATTCATCCATTGGATCTTCATCCATGTTATTTTCACTAATCATGGTTGTCCCCTCCTCCACACTCTGTCCTAGCCTCTATTCTCTTTTCCCTCTATGCTGTCTTACTTGGTGATCTCATTAGCTCACATGGGTTCAGTTATCATCTCTTTGCAAACAGTACCAAGAATTATAAATCTAGACTTAGTTTCTCTCCTGACCTCCAGATTCACATCACCAATGTCTTTTGGATCTTTCGAACAGGATGTCCTGTGGATAGTTCAAATTCAACTTATCCAAAATAGAACTCATCTCTCTTCCTTTTCCCCAACCCTCTACCTGTCTAGGACAACAACACCCTTCCAATCACCCAGGCTCATAGGCTTGGTGCCATCCTCAACTTTCCATGCTCATTCACTTCACATATCCATTCCCTTGCCAAATCTAATCATTTCTAGCTTAATAATGCCTCTTGCATATGCACCCTTATCAACACTTACAGAGCCACTATTCTAGTTGAGTTCCTCATCATCTCTCACTTGAACTATTGCATTAGACTTCTAAATGATTTCTCTGCCTCATACTTCCCTGCCTCTCTGTACTTCCATCTCGCCTTTACTCAGCAGCCAAAGTGATTTTTTTTTCCCTGAAGCATAGGTGTGACCATGTCAACCTTCTCTACTCAATCAACTCCAATGGCTCCCTCTCATGTGCCAGCATCAAAAATAAAGTCCTCTGTTGGGCATTTAAAGTTTTTCCCAACCTGGCCCCTTCTTACCTTTCTAATCTTTTTATATTTACACACCTCAGCTCTGAGGTTTAGGTCTAGGAGGTTGCTACAAGTGCAAATAAAGGTTTGACTGTTTCGTTCTTTGGATAAATTTACTAACTGGCCTCATATTTTTTAGTTCTTGTTGTTGTTGTCATCTTTCAGCCATATCTGACTCTTTGTAACCCCATTTGGTGTTTTCTAGGCAAAGATACTGCAGTGGTTTGCCATTTCCTTCTCTAGTTCCTTTTACAGTTGAGGAAACTGAGGCAAATAGGGTTAAGTGACTTGCCCAGGGTCGCACATCTATTAAGTGTCTGAGGCTATATTTGAAGGCAGGAAGGTGAGTCTTTCTGATTCCAGGCCCAGAACTCTATCTACTGTGCCACCTAGATGCAGGCAAGAGGGAAAGGTTTAGAGAGAAATGCCCTTTGAATTTCTTAAAAATAAGAGGCCCCTGGCATGTAAGGCTGACCTAGAATCTATTATTAGCTTATTTAGTGACATACATACAAAAAGGTTATATTTAGTTTTTGGGTGGGTCATTACACATGTTCTTCTTCTTTACTCTATTCCCAATATGGACAAGGGAAGAGCCCAGGAAAGATGAGCTCGATCAACTTTCTAGTCTTAGACAATTTAGAGATTGGAAATCAGTCTTTGTAGCAATGAGTAAATTAACTAGACTTCTTTGTTCCATATTTTGCCATCCTTAGAGAGAATCTAAGGGAAGAGGACATTTCCTTGTCCTTGAAAGATGTATGTGACAGGTCCAAACTCCATTCCCCATAATGTATGGGACTAAGAGAATCTCATTCATTGGGGGAAATTCTTTAGACTACATTTTTCAAAAGGCTATATGTAAGCTAACAATATAGTCACATCACCAGGATGCCAGAAAGATTTCAAGAAGGAGAACTCCAGTACAAACCAAGTACCCACTCCTAGGCCTGTAATTTAAGTGATTTTGTTCTCCCACTATGTTAAGTAGTTAGAAAGATCAATAGGCAATTAGATTATAACTCCCTTGGAGGTATAAGAGGTTTTCACCCCTTTGTATATAGGTGCCAAGAATCTTTTCCTATTTCATTCTCTTCCTTGTTATTTGAATTGCTTCATATTTTAACTAAATGTTTTTTTTTCTTGTTGGATTTGTGTCTTTGATATTTCTAGCAATAGAGGGACACTCTCACTGGGGAGTTTAGACCAAGGTTTGAAAAGTTATCACCCCAAAACAGCAGGCTGAGTTTGGCTATATCTAAGAGGGGTACTACAAAGAAGGTAAGAAAGTCTTTAGTATACTGAGTGAAATGAGAGAGAGAGACTGTGTGTATAGAGAGTGAAACCCATTCCTGGCTGATTGCCATACGACTTAGCTGTTACTTAAGAAAGACATAGACACAAAGGAAAAATGCAAACACTAAAAATAACAGTTATGGAATAGAGAATTGAAGAATGGGGGATTGGTAGTGATTATGAAAAGAAGACAGGATATCCACAAAGACTCTGAATGCTACACTTGCTAAAATAGTACCTTATTAGCTTAAGCTGGGATTACTGAAAATGGCAAATTGTGGGATTTCACAGGCAGCTGCATATTCTTTGGGAGAAGAAATGTAACTTGAACATTCTTATTTCAAAAGCGAATATAAACTTGGCTACTCTTTTCGTGAGTAAGATGTCCTTTGACAAGAGCGGTATTGTCATTAAAGGCAAGAAGGGTCAGACCAAATATAGCAAGAGAAGCTATTGTTAGTTGGAACACAGTCTTGTCTGTTGCACAGATAAGTAAATGGGGAGCACAAGAAATCAGATGTCAAGATCAAGGGCTTCTGATAGATAGGTAGAGAGGCCATAGTGACCCAGAATGGTGCAATGGGAAGAAAACTGAATTTGGAGTCCAAAGATCCAAGTATGAATCCCAGTTCTATCATTTACAATCTTGGTGATTTTAGGGAAGTCATTCAACTTCTCTGTGCCTCAACTTCCTCATCTGTAAAATAAGGTCAATGCAAAAATAAAAGTCAAAGCTGAATGTTGTGAATCCATAATGAGCAAACTTGGCCCCAAAGAAGAGATGGGAGAAGGTGTCTTCTTCATTTTTCAGATTGGGGAACTGTGGGTATGGACATCAGACTTTATCTATGTGTTAGTTGATTTGGCTAAACTATCTCCCCCTCATGTATTCTTTATTATAAGGAATGGCTCTCTATGAGGGAGAGAGGGAAGGAATATCTTAGGAAATGTTGGTATGTAAAAACAAAAAATACTAATAAATCATTTTTTTAAAATGAGACATTTGGACGATATGACCTGTAGGGCCACTTCCTCTTCCTCCTCCTTTTCTTTATTCTCTTTCTCCTCATTTTTTTTTCTAAACCAGGTGCCATTGTACCTCCTGTGACCTATATGGGCAATGGGCAATTCTTCCTGCCCACTTTGATCCCCTGCCCCTGAGATACATGGCAAATGGCCAAGAATACCTTGGTAATAATAGCTCACATTTTTTATTATACTTTACAGCTTACTAAATCCTTAACATACATTATCTCACTTGATCCTCACTACAACCCTATAATGTAGGTGCTATTATTTATTCCCATTTTACAGATGGGGAGATGGAAGCTTAGAAAGGTTAAGTGGCTTATCCAGCATCACACAACTAGTAAGTGTCTGAGTCAGCTCAAACCCAGGTCTTCCTGACTTCAAGTCCAAAGCTCTATCCACTATGGCAAACTGCCTCTCTCATAAGGAGACAAAAAACTCAGAGAGGCCAACATCAATTATTTTGACAGGTCCTGGTTTGTCTCCAGCAATTCTACTTAAAGATTCTTGTCTTAGGGTGGAACTATAATGCATTTCCTATTTATTGGTCTCAAGTTGCATCTGGTCATAGGATTATAGATGCAGTAGTGCTGGAAGGGACCTTAGAATTTATCTTATTCATCTCCCTCATTTTGTAGATTTATAGATTATATTGTGGCTCAGAGAAGTCAGGTGACTTGCCAAAGGACATACAGGTGGTAAGTGACTATCAGGACAGCTTTAGAGCCTTGTAATATGAGGCCAAAATGAGACAAATTTGGGTAGGATATTAGAGTTGGAAGGAACCTTAGAGATGGTCCTGTTCGATTCCTTCATTTTATAGATAAGGAAACCGAGATCCAGGGAAGACAAATGATTTACCTAAGATACACAGGGTGATAGAGTCATGGATCTAACATTGAAAAGAAACATACAGACCATCTAGCCCAATTCCCCACTTTCCCCCCCTTTATGCATGAGGAAATTGAGGCAGATAGAGGTTAAGTAATTTGCCCAAATTTGTGGTTGTTCAGTTGTTTTTCAGTTATGTTTGGCTCTTTGTGACCTTGTTTGGGGTTTTCTCGACAAATACTGGAGTGGTTTGCCATTTTCTTCTCCACTTCATTTTACAGGTGAGAAAACCAAGGCAAACGGGGTTAAGTGGCTTGCCCAAAGTTATACAGATAGTAAATCACAGAGAGTGGATATGAATCTAGGGCTTCTAATTTCAGATTTGGTGGGTTTTTTTCCCTTCCATGCTTTCTTAAAGTATCAGTTGTGAGATTAGCTATTATTTTCAGTCTGTCTTCTTTGTATTGAAAAACTGCCACCACCACCAAAAACCTATAGATTCTTCTAACAGGGGCAGAAATCCTTTAAACAAAAAAGATTGGAATTCCAGTGAAATTCTATGAAACAATGTTGCAGATGAAGAAGCTCCTGGAATATTGTGGAATGTACCATTCCACTAGGTTGTCCAGAACAGAAGACATAAACGCCTTTGGATTAGTTACTCAGACATTTGGGAATTAAGTAATCTCTAACTAGCCCCTATTTTAAATTTGGCCCACAAAATCCATTTTCATTTTCCTGGAATGCTGGGAGTGGAATTGCCCTCTCCCAAGCCAGATTTCCTCTTGTATAATTTTAGCCTGCCTACTTAAATTCCCTCTGTTACCACTTTTGGACAAGGTAAAAGAGTATTGGTCTTCTAGAACCGACAGTTGAGTTATTTGGTAATAGCGCCATGTTGCCTTCCTGTCCCCGTCACCCACCTCATGGTTGCCAAAATCAGAGGAAGAGGCAAGCTCTCTGAGGGCAAAAGGGCTCTAGCAAATTAAATATGCAGAGTTTTTCATGGTCTGCAAAGGTAAGGCAAAGTATTAGTCCCAAATGAAGCCCCAATAACAAATTTAGAGGTGAATTGCACCATGGTGAGCCAAAAACTCATCTTATCCAAGAAAATTAGATAAATCATAAGGCAAACTTCATGCCTGCACCTACTGTCTTTTCCAGTATCAGGCTAGCCCATGATGATGGATGGTTAATAAATCTTTCAATGTTATTCTCCTTCCTCCAGATATACTTGGGCTGGGGTTGCTTCTTGCCAAAGTATTTCAGTAAGAAAAAACCACATGGCATTCTAAGGGAAACGTGTCATGCTCTGGGGATCCCTTTTCCCCTTTGGTAGTCGGTGTCCTGTTTGTTGTCACTTGGGAAGCTATCTGCCCACCAGTCCTCCCCACAGGTTGAAAAAGTCCATCCAACTTTTTTGTTATGCATTTTTACTTCATAGTCCTTGATATTTGCAATTTTTCAGCAATTTTTCCCCTTAGTTTATGAACTTGGAGGAAATTGTTCAGCCTAGTTGTTCTGAACTCCTATAATACTTGCCTCATAGTCTTTACCCTCTGAGGGGTGGCCAGCCCACCACCCCTACTCTGCTGCTTCTCAGTCAGGATGGAAGAACTTTTCTTAAGTGTATTTGTAGGGGTAAATACCATTGACAAACACAGAAAAAATGGAGGTGAAGGAGGGTTGGATGGGCAGAGTATGGCCCTGGACAGTTTTCTAGACAGAACAAATGCTCTCTTGCATTGGAGGATCCTGGTGTCTACAAGATGGTTAGTCATAGAAGTGTTTCCCTATTATTCAGGTATTTATTGGGTGACTGCTATATGTTCATCACTGTGCTAGGCACCATGAGAGATTAAAGTTTAAAACACAGACTTTATTCTCAAGGAGTTTACGAGGCAGTATGAACTTCATACTCTGATATTAAAGAAGAGTGAATCTCTAGGAACATTGGAGAGGAACAAGTAAAGGAAATAATGAACAGCATGGAGAGGCAGCATGCTGTCATGGTTAGAGAGCTCTCTATAAACTCAGGAGGACCTGAATTCAAGTCTTGCCTCAGATGCATATTGGCCTTGTTACTCTGATTAAGTCACTTAACTTCTAAATACCCCCCAGACAATTCTCTAAGTCACATAGGGGATGATGCATTGGTAAATGAAGTTTCTCTCTGTAAGTTTCTAAAACAAATGAAATCACAAGGCCCAGCATTATAGATTTAGAGCTAGCAGGGACTTCAGATTCCATTTAATCTCATCCTTTCATTTTATGAATGAAGAAATGGAGGCACAGAGAAGTTTATTTACTTACTTGAGATCACATAGGTTGGAGGTGTCAAAGATGGAATTTGAATCAAGGTTCTCTGACTCCAAATCTGGTATTCTTTCCACTGAACTGTGTTCCCCATTCTGATCAAAATGCATAAACTTGTTGGGAGATCTGGGTTCTATTCTTAGTTTATTTGTGAACTAGCAGTGTGACTTTATATAAATTCCTTTGCGTTGCTATATACCAGTCTCTTAATCACCAAACTGACAAATTAGATGATCTCTACAGTCTCTCAGGCTCTAGGAAATTGATCTTCAAGTCTCTAATTGAGCTCAACCTCAGAGGTGCTTTGCAGCTTTTTTCAAGGTCCTAGTTATGGACATTTCCTATTTCTCTTGCTTCATTGTTGTTATCATTGATATTTTGTTGCTTGGATCTCTTCATGACTTTGGTGATAGAGTTGATTCTGTCTTTAGTGATGTCTGCTGGCATAATTTAGCTCTGGTTGGTTGGCCTGATGGCCAGTGTACATCTTAGAGTGTGAAAGAAACAAGAATAATTCTGTTATTCCGTTCAAGTTGGCCCAATCAGATTAGTGTCCACTTGCAAAGTCTAGCTCTTATTGTGACCAAAAAGTAGCCTTATCCATAGACCCAGAAAGAATGAATAATCAAAGTTATAAAGACAAACTTTTAAGGAAACAGCTTTAGTTAAGTAGAAGGAATACTGAATTTAGAGACCAAAGGCCTTTGTTCAAATTATGGCGCCTCCCATAAGAGCTGTGTGACTTTGGGCAAATTTCTTGACCTCTCTGAGTCTATTTCTTCATCTGGAAAATAGGGGTGATATTCATTATGTTTTGCTGCCTCACAAGGTTATTGGAAAGAAAGCACTTTGTAAACCTTAGGGTGTAATATATAATACATAAATGGAGTTATTATTATTAAAAATAGATTTGGTATGAATTAAACCCATAGGCAGGTATTGAAAAAAAGGCACAGTGGGAATGCAGGGAGGATTTTGTAGTCCTTGTTTCATGGGAGATATTTCCAGCTAATAATTTTAATTGATATTTTCCTGCAGCTGTGATTTTTTTCTACTGTCAGAAACCTTTATAGCTGATTTGTCTCATTTATTTTTACCTTTGCCAGTCTGCTTTATCTTTGCATAGATTATCTCCCCAGTTCCATTTTAATTCCAGTCTCCCATGGCCTGCTGTTGAAGTAAAACATTGGGGGCCCATTGGGACTACATAGCCATTTGCTGCAAAAATATATTCTAGTGAAAAACCTTTAAATCATGGTGCTTAAAACTTCATGGATAATCAGATGAAATGATGAAATGGGCCCCTATGGGAAAACATACTTCAAGTTGTAAAATATTTCTTTCAAATGTCTTAGGAAAAAAGGAAAGAGTTTTTGAGTTACCACTAGCAGTGTGACTTTACAAATGTAAGAAGTTTGTCTGTGTGTCTGTGTCTGTGTGTCTGTCTGTCTGTCTGTCTATCTATCTATCTATCTATCTATCTATCTATCTATCTATCTACAGATTATCACCAATATCACAACTCTCAAATATTGGGTCAACTTTGAACCAAGTATACATATGTCCACTGTCCAAGGTACTTGACCAAAGAGAGCCTCCTCTTTTAGGAGTTTGCTTGAAGAGAAGGAAGATAGAATCATAGGTCTAGAATTAGTAGGGAACTCTGACGACGACCATCTAGTACAAATATCTCATAGAATGAGTGACTTGACAAAGGTTACATGGGACTCGGTGGCATAGAAGGGGCTTGAACCTAGAATCCAAGCTCTGACTTCAAAACCATTGGTCTGTGGCGTCTCTGTCATGCTCTTGTTTACAAAGGCAATTTCAGCTTGTTACTCAGCCTGACACTTTGTTAATGATAATAGGAGTGCAATTCACATTATTTATGCATTAGCACACAATCTTCGTAACCTGAGAAGGTAAATATAATCCATGTATTGCTATGCTCATTTTTATGGATGCATAAATTGAGGTTCATAGAGATTGGATGATTTGGTTTGCTAACGTTTGGACAAGCCTGGATGTAAATAATAAAAGCTGATATTTCTGCAGTTATGCAAGGCATCATCCAGCTTCAGCCTTGGAATTAGAAAGATCTAGTTTCTGACCATATTTCTGGCCAGAACACATTCTAGCTGTTTGAGCATGGAAAATTCACTTAAACTCTCCATGTGCCAGGCAACTCTCTCATAATATAAGATATAGAGAATTGCCAATATGTGCCATCATTGGAGGGGAGTTACCTGTAATTAAATCACAGGTCAGAATTTGTTTTTAAATTGGTAATACTAGAAGTACTTTACCTACTTTGTTTTGACCTGCACAAGTGAAATGCAAGGTGGAGAGTTAAGTATTATTATCCCCATTTTATAGAGAAAAAAAAAACTGAGGCTTCAAGAGATTAAGTGGTTTGCCCGTGGTCACACAATTAGTGAGGAGATCCAAATTTAGAGCTCTTTATAGCAGAATCTCCTTGCTTCTCATCCTTTTTCTTTAGATTACAAACTTCTTAGAGGCATTTTTTTCCCTGGTAATTTGGAAAGCTCAACATTTTGAAAATCACTTGATTCAGCCCTGTACCCTTGGGGAAATTCAGTAAAGTAGCAGAATGCTTCCTTGGAAAGAAAGTGAACAAGGTTCTATTTCCAGCACTGCCATTAACAAGTTCTGTGGCTATGGGGAAAGTCATCAGCCCTCTCTGCCTCTTTTCTCATTTGTCTTGCTTTACCTGTTTCCAGGGGCTGTTGTATCAACCAACAACCAGGACAAGAAGTGGGAAACTGCTTTGTGAAAGCTGCTATTATTCTTTCTGTTACACAATCAAGAGACAAAATGACTTGATTAAGGTCATACAACTGGTTAGTGTCTTAACTAACACTAATAGGCTGTTGTTACAAGTACATTGTTACTTTTTATTTTGATATATTTTCTTCAAATTTTCTGTAGCTTCTAGAGATTATCTAAATATGGTACCCCCTTTCTAAGGTACATATTCAGAACTTGATTTGCCTATATTTTAAAAATGGATATATGTTTCAAATTTCCCACTGTACTTCCTATAGTTGAGAAAAGAAGAATAGTATTGTGGATGGAGCACTAGCCTCAGAGTTAAAAGGGACCTGGGTTCAAGTGCTGCCTCTTTTATATCCTGGCTAAGGGATGCTGACCAAATGATTTAACAAATCAGACCCTTAGGCAATTTTCTAAGGTTAGGAATTGCTGAGAATATGCTGACATGCTTTGGCAGGAGTTTCCTCAGCCTAGAGCTCATGATACCAGTGAAATCATAGGTATAATGCTATCCTTAGCAATCAATCAAAAGCTTTCTAATCACCACTATGGGCCAATCACTGTTCCAGGCCAAGCGATGCAGATATAAAAGTGAATGAGTTTCTGTTCTCAGAAGTTTACTTTCTACATAGACAACCTGTGCATATACAAGTATGTGTAAAAATAAATACTGAGTAATTTAGTCAGAAGTAGGGAGAGACTCTAGCAGCTGGCAGGATCAAGAAAGGCCTCATACAGAGACCAGCAGTTTGAACTAAACCATAAAGAAAACTAGTGTTTCCAAGAGACAGAGGTAAAGACAAAATACATGCCAAAGATAGAGGAGAGTCTGGGCAAAATCGTGGAGACAGGAGAAAGATTATTATGTATAGTGAACAGTAAGATGGTTGATTTAGCTGGAAAGTGTGCATAATAATTTGTAATAAGTTATTCCTATTTATAAATTCTAAAATTGTACCAAGATCCTATGATAACTGCTTTTTGCCCTGTATGTTGCTATCAGATTTCAGAGACCAAGGTGTGTGAAATGGGTCCATCCTTAGAGAAAAGGGGGAGACCATATCAGTTTCAGACTCAAAGCTGTGCATAGAAAAAGAAAGGTGGATTACAGCTGACCAGAAGTGGTAATTACTCCCTACCATTAATCTGTTCTATTGAGGCTAGTAATCAATAATAGAGCTAGGAAACACTCTCCTGGATGTACCAAGTTGGGTCATGGAAGAGTTGTTAAATCTATTAGTGCCCAAGAGAAGATATCTACTAGTAGAGAGAATGAATGCTAGTAGAAGAGACAGTGTAGGATAGTGGACAGAGTGCTGGCCTTTGAGTCACTAACATGTGGATTTGAGTACCTCTTTAGATGTATATGTATGATGCTGGGCAAGTCAGTTAAACACTTGGGCCCTCATTTTCCTCATCTGTAAAACAAAAGTTTGGACTTGATGACTCTTAAAGCCCCTTCCAACTCTGGATCTGTGATCTTATAAAAGAGAGTATGTGTGTAATTTGAGAGTGACCTGTCAAGACCAAGGGTTTATGGGTATCACTAGACACAAATCCTGGCAGTCTGTGGGTCTCTTAGGTGTGAGATCCCAAGGATTGGCTTTGCCCCTAGAGTGAAATTTGATTTAGGGAACATGAGAAGATGGAGGATTAGTGTGACTAGAAGAGGTTGTGCTGCCAGCTAGTATGAGGAGCCAGTATGCGCTGGGACCTAGTGCCTTTATTATAGATTAGTGACAGTGTTGTGGGGATAGTGATAAAAGTACCCTATCAGATTGTTTTGTCTAAACAGCAGTTAAGAGCCTTCAATATTTTTGAACTAGAAGGACTGGGGTATGAATGGACCCAGAGCAGACTGTAAGAGAAATTATAATGTAACTATGAGTGATATTATAGTAACTTCAACTGGGGAATCATTTATGAAGCTGTACTAATTCTGTTTTGTGAGTGCCTCATGTGGCCAGCTATATCTAGTCTGACTCCAGCCATGTTTTTCTTTATTCCTCTGCCACCTTTTTGCCAGCTGTCTTCTTGCTGTGTGTATTTGTAGCTCTCTCCCTCCCCTACTCTCTAGCTCAGGAACCATAATCAAATCAGTCCTGCCTTTGTGACTAGAAAATACATGTCAATCCACTCACCTAGGACTCTATTCGCTATTCTTGTAACTTTCCAAGCCAGAATACACCTCTCTGGCCACTACTACCCCATACTTGTTATCTTTCCTGTTAGAATGCAAACTCTATAAGGCCAGAGTCTATTTTTGCTTTAGAATTTGTTAACCCTAGCACTTAGCAAGTGCTATTAAGTACTTAATATGTGTTATTTTGCTTATTTATTACTTACTTCTCTTGATTTTTAGCCCAAATAGACTGAGAAGTGATTACCAAACTGATCCATATGTATAATTTGCCTCCAAGTTTGAGCTGTAAGCTTATGGAAGGTGGGGTAGGGGATGGGGAAGGTCAATATTATTCTCGTTGCTATATCTTGCCCTATGAAGAACAATGTTTAGTGTGTAGTAGTTACAAATAAGTATTTATTTTACTTATTTGAATTATGTACAGTTCTCTAGTATTGGTGATCCAATATACATGTGCACCATCATTTTTCAATGCCAATCACCATTACTGAAGTTAGAGACTGTGTTTTGTTTCATTGCAATGGTATGGGTGTGAGGCGAAAGGAACTGGGCTAGGAAAAAGACCCGGATGGTAGTTTTCACCCCAAGTGAGAATAATAAGTGCCAGAACAAGTCACTTCTTTCTGGGCCTCAGTTTACTTTTTTCCATAAGACAGTGTGCTTCCATAAGACATCTCTCCCAGCTCTTCTGTGTCTCTGAAAGAATTATTATTTTTTTTCTGCACACTATTGATGTCCATCTCTTTTGTGAGTTCATGATGCATCTTCAAGTTAAGTTAGGTTGTTCTCCTTCGTTCTCCAAAAGGACCAAAATGATATCGCTATGCTAGAGTCAAGTTTCATTGTGTCTGACTGTGGCTGATCAGCCCAATATGAGCTCAGAATATTCCACCACAGATATGGCACAAATAGTCCATGTGAACATTTGGGGTGGATTCTCTAAATTTGTGCATCCTGCATTTCTTTTGAGCTACAGAAAAATAGCATCTTTAAGTATGAGGAAGCAAATAGATTTTTAAGGAGAATAGTAAAATAAAAATGACTTTAATATTTTTTCATTCACAGTTCCTTTGAAAAACTCCAAATGTTGTCATCCAGCAAAAGTGACTATCACACCAACTAAGATAGGGAGACTTGATTAAAAGAAGGTCAATTCAAGAAGCATTTATTAAGCACCTACTATATATCAGGCACTAAAGACATAAAGATATAATTGTAGCAGTTTTTGATGTCAAGGAGTAGATTATGGTCTATTGGAGAGAAATATCACATATGTATACACACATACACCCAATTATAGGAATTATATACATAGTGAATATCAACTAATCAGGAGGAGATCACTAAAAAGTAAAGGGATGAGAAAAGGCCTGTCATAGGTCGTGGTGTCTGGGCTGTGCATTGAAGGTAATCAGGCATTCTAGTAGGCAAAGATGAGTATGGAAAGCATTTCAGACATGGGGGAATCAGACTGCAAAGACATGGAAGTGGGAGATGGGGTGCCAAGTAAAGGAAACAAGGCAAGTTTGCCTGGAATATAGAAAGCACGAGGAGGAATTATATGTAATCAGCCTGGAAAGATATGTTGGGGAGGGTTTTAATAAATGTCAGACAGATGATTTTCTATTTTATCCTAGAGGCAATTGGAAACCACTAAAGTTCAAGAGATTCTAGTTCAGTAGGTCTCTTGAGTGGAAAATAGCCTAAGTCTCCCCGAATTTATTCAATCAACTGAAATAGCTCTGGCCAGTCTCTACAGCTCATAGTAATTTATATTTTTTTTACAAAAAACCATTTTATTTGTTCCCAAATATCTTTCCCCTCTTTCTAAAACAGAAAACATGTGGACAATCTCTAAGAACAATTGTTTGTTGCTGCTATCAATTAGACAATTTGTGAAACCCATTATCCCACATTGCCAAAAGAGAATTTCCATTGAGGCCCTAATAAATGTGTGTGTGACAGTGTGTTTAAAATACACAGATACACACACACACACACACACACAGAAAATTAAGATTAAGTAAAGAGTTTATAGAAGAATCCCTGTGTTAGAATAGGAGATGAGCAATCCCAGCCACTCTAGGTGATCGTGTGGGCCCACCTGGCTCTCCCACATTAGAGAGAAATTTGGACAGAAATTGACATAGTAGCAGATGTTTGTCTCCCCAAAGGCCAGGCTGGGTAAGTAGAATGAATATTAATTTTTAGAGACAAGGGAAAGGATATTCTAGAAGTCTAATTGGAGGTTAGAGTCTCATTTCCACTTGACAGTTAAAAAAACAAAGTGGCTGGCTGGAGCAAGCAAATGACCCTTGCCTTCTGTATGCCAGGGAACACCTCCTCAAAGAATAGAAGAATCCCATAAGAAAAAGATACTTAAATCCCTAAAGTGAGTTGTGAAACTTCCTCTAAGGGATTGAGCTATATGGAACCTCCTTAGAATCACAGAAGTTTCATAGCTGGCAGGGACTTAGAGATCATTGAATCTAACCCAGCCCTCTTTATACAGATGAGGAAACTGAGACCCAAAGCAATTTTCTTTAAAATAAATTTTATTTTATGATGGATTTAATAGTCATCAAAATGCAAGTTTTTCAATATGCACAGAGGAATAAAAAGATTGTATAAGAAACTGAACTTCTGTTAGATAAAGTTTGTTTTTAAATATATATTAAACTTAATAACACAACAAGATTACTCTTTTTATGTCCCTTTTTGCATTTTTATTGTCTTGTTCTATGCATTAATTTTTTAATGATAAAAAAAATGTATTTCTGGCTCTACTCAGCAACTCACTGCCGTACCACTACCCATCGAAGCCCTCCCTTGTAATAAAGAATCAAACAAAATCATTGATACAGTTATCACATCTGACACCATTTATAGCATTCTGCCAAGTCCTCTATCTCTGATTAGAAGAAAGCAATGTTTCATTATCTATTCTTAGAATGGCTATCATTAACAATAAAGGTAGATACAAGAATTAAAGGAAAGGAAAAAAGATAAAAATGAATGGAGTGAGATAATGGAAATTCTTACTGAGTAGAACCTTTTGAATGACTTATGTTTTCAAAGTCTTAATATCTTAAGAAGAATACCAGAAGTCTGAAGATGTGACTTAAAAAATGTCTTGACATTGAGAACTTGGCATCAGGGACTTACATGTTAGGAATAAGTACCATGGACAGAGGGCTGTGTGGAGTAGGGAGTGAACAGTCTGAACTGGCATTGAAATGGAAAAATAGAAGCCTTTAAATGTAGCAAGGAAGAGTCTTTATTGCATTTAATTTATTAAGTGGACAAACTTTCCACTGTAAGTTGATAAAAGATCATGGCTGACTCTTGAACCTACAAGGGCCTATAAATTAGCTAGGTTGCTCTTTAGATTACATTTAATAAAGGATACAAAGGCAAAACTAGTGTCTAGATTAGTTTCTAAATGTTGTAAACAGGGTTGTTCTTCCGGGTTACCTTCAAATCAGTCCAAGCATAAAATCAGTCTGAACTGTGCTAAAAGGGACAATCACCTTGAAGTTCTTGCTATTTCTGTTTGTTGCCAAGCTGTCCACTTTCCTCTTAGCCAAAGCTAGTTGGATTGTAGATGAATTATAATAGCTGACTAGCTTACTTTCATGGGGATATTTGCATTTTTAAAAAAGAATGGCTTGAGGCAATGATGCATTAGTGGAATGAAAAAAAGGCTCTGTGGGTGGTTTTCAGGCATTGTGTGTAAAGGAGATATTTTAGGTACTGGTTGGGGTGGAGAGGACTCTGGTATCCCACCAAATCACACCACAAAGGCCATCCATATAGGCTTCCTTTTCACTGATTCAAAGGTTTTGGTAGCTGGAATTGAATCTTTCTGAATGACTTATGAAACTTATTTTCCTTTGTCTGAAAGTTTCTGACAGGCAGTATTTGATTGAACATCTTCTGGGCATAAGATCTCCCTGGTGAATTCCTCCTCGACAGTGGGGTTGATTGCTTGACAATTCCAAATACTGACTAACTTAGGCATTATTGTACATAGTATGATAGGTTTAGAGAGGGAAGGGATCATGGGGACAATATATTCTACCACTCCCCTGATTTTACAGAAGGGGAAACTGTGGCCCAAGGAGGCTGTTACCCCAAAACTAGTCCTCTAGTTTTAGATTGCTTTAACTGCCTTTCACAAATTTGGGTATTCTGTCTCCCCATCAGTTTAATTATATATTTATTAACGTTTCAATAATTTACTCTCTAACCCATTCATTATTTATGTTAATTTCCAAAGATGTGATCCATGCTAGAGATATATCTTTTGTTCTTCTTTCTTTTGTTGATTATCATTGTTTGCATTATTATCTACAAAGGATACACTTAAAGCTTCTGCTTTTCTTCATTTATCCAGGAGATTTCACAGCCTATCATGTGATTGATTTTTTTTTTTAGGCAATTAGGGTTAAGTGACTTGCCCAGGGTCACACAGCTAGTACGTGTCAAGTGTTTGGTCTGAGGCCAGATTTGAACTCAGGTCCTCCTGACTTCAGGGCCAGTTCTGTATCCACCTAGCTGCCCCCATGTGACTGATTTTCATAAAGGTACTGTGTTCTGCTGAAAAATAAGTGCAATCATTCAGAATCCATTCAGTAATTTAGATGCCTATCAAATAGAATTTTTCATTTTTCTGCTTAGGTCTAGAATTTATTCTTAAAACATTTAAATCATTTATAATTATTATCTTGCCATCACAGTCTTTTTGTGTTTGTTAAGTAGATTTTTATTTTCCTTTAAGTAGATATTATGACTTTTTGTATGTTTTACTCTTATTTTGTTTCATTATATTTAGAGTCTTTAGGCATAATGTAGTTTCCTTCTTTGTCTCTTGTCAGTATCTTTTTTTTTTTACTCATATCTTATTTGAAATCTTAATTTCAAGATTGGTGTTTTGGATTTACTTGAATCATTATAATTTACTCTAGGACTTTATTTTAACTCTATATGTGTCTTTGTGTTTGTCTCTCTCTGTGTGTTTTATATGTGTTTCATGTATGCAACAAATCATTGAGTTCTGTTTTCTAATTCATTTCGTCACTTTTCCATTTTCATAGGGGAATTTAATTATTGAATAACTGAGGTTCCATCCTGAAATTTTTTGTTCTATCACTTTAAGAAAATTAACACTAGGTTGTTGCAGTTTGTTGTGATTAAAGCAATATAGTTCCACTCTTCTTCATAGATAGCACAATTTTTTTAGCTGCCCAGTTCATGACCAGATTACTTAATTTTTCTTTTATTATTATTCTCATTCTTTTTTTTTTAACACTACCTTTGGACATAAAAAATAAAAATGACTCAGGAACATTTCTTACTTCTTCTCTTTTCCAAACACATGTACATAATACATATATGTATATAGGCATTTCTAAAGGTAGAACAGGAAAAATATTTTACATGAAACTGTCCATTTCTTATTTGTTCATCTTATTTTCTTTTTAAATATACAAATGAATTAAATTAATTTATATACAATGAATTAAAGCTGACCTGTGTGTTTGTGATTCTTTCTGGATTTTCTTATGTTCTTTACTATTAATTTTATGTAATGCTTCAATATCTCTTTTCTTCTTGTCCTTCATCTCTTTCTTCTCCTTCTCCTCCTCCTGTTTCTTTTCCTCTTTCTCCTTATTCATCATCATCTTGAGTTTGTCATCTCTTCATCAAAAGGTAAATAGCATACTTCATTACTGGTTTTCTGAAATGATGGTTAGGCATCTTATTCAAAGTTCTTAAGTATGTCAAAGTTGTTTGTTATTGTATGAATTGTTCTCCTGGATCTGCTTACTACACTGTATCAATCAACACAAATCTTTTTTGGTTTCTCTGAAAAGTCCTTTTTGTCATTTCTTTTTATATATCATTATGTACCATAATTTGCTTAGCTTCCCCCAATTAATGGACTAACCCTCAAACTCTAATTCTTTGCCACTACAAAAAAAAAAGCTGCTGTAAACATTTTTTATTTTGCATGTATGAATCCTTTTCTTTTCTCTTTGATCTCTTTGTGTTATTGATCTCATAATGGTACCTTTCCATTAAGGGGAAATTTATAATTTAGTGTCTTTCTGAGCATAACTTCAAATTGCTTCTGAGAATGGCTGGTCCAATTCACAGCTAAACCAATAGTGTGTCAATGAGCCTGTTTTTCCTCAACCCTTCCAACAACTATCATTTTCTTTTTTTTCCTTATCTTTGCCATCTGATGGGTCTGAGATAGAACCTTGGAGTTGCTTTAATCTGTATTAATATCTATATTAATAATAATAATCTTTGATTATTAGCAATTTGGAGAATTTCTTCACATGGCTGTTGATAGCCTGATTGATTTTATCTTTTGAAAACTACCCTTTTTATGTTCTGCTACTATTTAATTTTTTTTATAAATTTGAATAATTTTTTTATATGTCTTGCATAAGAGAGCTTTATCAGAGAAATCTGAAGCAACTTTTCCCAGATAACTTTCCTTTTTGATTTTAGTTGCATTGGTCTTATTTGTACAAAATGTTTTAATTTTATGCAAGCAAAATTATTCATTTTATCTTCTATGATCTTCTTCATGATTTGCTTATTCATAATCTCTTTTCTATAGCTGTGTAATATCTTTTCTTTATTGATCCTCTAATTTTTTTTCCAAAAAAATTTTTAAGTCACATATCCATTTGAAGTTTATTGTGGTATGTAGTATGAGGTATGCTATTCTATTTCTAAATTCTGTCAGTCTGCTCTCCAATTTTCCTAGCTATTTTTGTAGAGTAGTGAGTCTTTATCTCAGTAAGTAACTGGGATATATGACTTTATTCAATAAAGTCTACCAAGTTCATTTGCTTCTAGATGTTGTATAGTTAATCTGATCCACCAATTGATATCTCTGTTTTTTCTTTTTTGTTTAAACAGTGTCAAATAGTTTTTAGGATTACTGCTTTGCAGCATTTAGTTTGTGGCCTGGTACTACTAGACCCCCTTCCTCTTGACTTTTTTCATTACTTCCTTTGAAATCCTTGAACTTTGTTCTCCAAATGAATATTATTGTTTCCAGCTCTGTAATGTGGTAGTTTGATTATTATGGCAATGAATGTGTAATTTCATAAATGTAATTTTTTTAAAAAATTACCATTTTCCCAATGGCCAATTAATATTTCTACAATTATTTAGCCTTGACTTTATTTCTGTAAGGAATATTTTATCATTGTAATCATATGGTTTCTGTTTGTGCCTTGGCAGATAGTCACAATTATATATACATTATGTAATTATTTTGGATGGAATTTCTCTTTCTATATCTTTTGAGTTTTGTTTTGTTTTGTTTTTTTGCTGGTAATACACAGGAGTTTCTGTATATTATTAACAACTGATGATTTGTGTGGGTTCATTTTATATCCTGCAACTTTGATGAAATTATTCAGGTTTTCAATTAATTTCTGCATCTTTCTTTAAAAAGGAATATTTTTGTTTCCCATTTTCCTGTGCTTATTTCCACAATTTTTTCCTTGTTTTATTATTATAGCTAGTATTTCTAACAGTATTGAATAATAGTGTGACCATGGACATCCTTACTTTCCTTCTGGTGTTATTCAAAAGGTCTCTGGCCTTTCTCCAATATAATTATTGGCTCTTTGTTTTAGAGAAATACTAATTATTACATTAAGAAAAGCTCTATTCATTTCTATACTTTCTATTTTTTTTAACCTTAATGTGTGTTGATTAGAAAAAAAAGCTTTTCCAGTAGCCATTGATCTGGTTGTGTATTTTTTAAAATTATTTTTGGCTTTAATATAGTCTATTATGTTTATGGCTTCTCTTATGTTGAAGGAACCCTGAATTCCTGGAATAAAATCCAATGTAGTAATAATATGTAATCTATTTAACATATTATAGTCATTACTAATATTTTATTAAATATAGTATATTTGTGTTGTTGTTCATTAAGGATATTGGTCTGTGGTTTTATTTCTCCACTTTCTCTCTGATTTGTGTGTCAATACCACATTTCTGTAATAGAGTTTACAATACTCTTTTCCTGTTTTTGCAAACAATATGTAATAATGGAATTACTTATTCTTTAAATGCTTAAAACAGTCCACTTATATATCCATTTAGTCTTGCGAAACTATTTTTGAGGGACAGTTCATTTATGACTTGTTCAGTTTCTTTTTTTTGGTAGCAGTTTAGATAGCAGTGATAGAATATTTAAATATTCTATTTCATCTTCTATTAATCTGAAAACCTTGATATTTTTGTAAATATTTATCCTTTTTATCTAAGCTATCAATTTTATTGGTATATAATTGCACAAAATAGTTTCCAGTAATGTCTTTTATTTCAGCTTTAGTTGTGGATGTTCATTTTAATATTTACAACAATTTTATTTCCTTTGTTTCTTAACATAAATTAAATTAGATCTTTGTCTATTTTATTAGTTCTTAAAATTCAAATAAAAGATTACTAATTTTATTTATCAAGCAGTGGAGTTTTTGATTTAAACTTTTGTTAATCTTTTAAAAAAATTTTAGAATTTTTTTAAGTTAAGACAAAGTTTTTGATTTTATTACAAGCCAAATTTGTGCACCTGTGTTTTCTAGAACTCTTTGGTTAATGGAACTGTTTAGAGATGTACATTTTCCCATAACAATTGCTTTAGCTACATTCCACAAGTTTTTAAATATTATTTCATTGCTGTCATTTCAATTCATATTTACCATTTGTAAGTATATGCTTTGTTCTTCTAGTCACCAATCCTTTAAGATTAAATTATTTAGTCCTCAAATAATTTTTATCCTTTTGTCAAAGTCTTTGTGCTGAATGTAATTTTATTGCATTGTCTTCAATAAATAATATATTTATTATGTCTTTTTCCTGTATTTGTTTGTGCTTACTTATGTTTCAATAGCGAATCATTTTTTGTGGTGGTGCCATGTATAGCTGAGAAATAGATCAACTCTTTCCTTTTCCTATTAAGTAATTATGTAACATCTTTACTTCTAATATTTTTAAAAGTATATTCAAGCCCATAACTTATTTTTTGTTTGTTTGTTTAATTTTTGTTAGCTTTATCTAGGTCTAAAATAGCATATTGAAGTATCCCTTTGTTCTCTGTTTCTTCCATCTTCAATTTAATTTTTCTTTTAGTATTAAATATTATGCCATTCAGTGCATATATATTAAGCACTGGCATTAGGATTTACTATCCATAGTGCCTTTAACCAACATGTTGTTCCCATGCTTATCTTTTTTTATTATCTATATTCTTACTATGCTCTGTCTGAAATCATGATTGCTACCCTACTTTTTAAAATTTAACTGAAACATAATAGATCATAATCAGATCCTTTCTTTAACTCTGTGTGAATCTTTATATTTCAAGTGCCTTTCTTGTAATTACCACATTGTTAGATTTTGCTTTCTAATCTATTCTATTATCTTATTTATGCTCTTCAGTTTTATGGGTAGTTCATCCCATTCACATTCATTGTTATGGTTCATAATTGTGTATTTTCCTTTTTTTCCTATCCTCTTGTATTTTTCCCTCTTTTTGTCAACACCTCTTTTTTATAAAGAAGAGCAAAGAAAGAATTAACTTAAGACTAATGATCTGTAACTGAAGCAATCTCTTTCTACTCTTTTGGCTTGTATTCTTCCCTTTGCCCCACCTCTACTAACAACTTTTTACTCTTTCTTTTCTTTGAACATCCATCCACTTTCATGCCCTATTCTCTGATGTCAGAGTTTGTTTTGCTTAAAACTCCTATATCATTTTTCCTACTCTCCATCTTTTCTTGTCCAACAGCAAGTATTTATTTTTTAAATTGTTTTCAATTATAAAATGTTTTTCTCCTTCCTGTACCTCCCCTAACTGGAAAAATAAAAACAAAGACTTTGTAACAAATAAACCTTATATTCAGTGCCATACCAATCAAACTACCAAAAAAAACTATTTTATAGAGTTAGAAAAAATAATAACAAGATTCATTTGGAAGAACAAAAGGTCCAGAATACCAAGAGAACTAATGAAAAGAAATGCAAAGGAAGGTGGCCTAGCCATTCCAGATCTTAAATTGTATTATAAAGCAGCAATCATCAAAACTGCTTGGTACTGGCTAAGAAATAGAATGGTGGATCAATGGAATAGGTTAAATACGCAAGACACAGTAGTCAATGACTATAGTAATCTATTATTTGATAAACCCAAAGACCCCAGCTTCTGGGATAAGAACCCACTCTTTGGAAAAAACAGCTGGGAAAACTGGAAAAGAATATGGCAGAAACTAGGCGTAGACCAAAATCTCACACCATATACCAAAATAAAGTCAAAATGGGTTCATGATTTAGATATAAAGGCTGGTACTATAAGCAAACTGGGAGAGCAAGGAATAGTTCACCTGTCAGATCTATGGAGAACAGAAGAATTCATGACCAAACAGGAGATAGAGAACATTATAAAAAGCAAAATAGATCATTTGGATTACATTAAATTGAAAAGTTTTTGCACAAACAAATCCAATGCAACTAAGATTAGAAGGAAGGTAGAAAATTGGGAAAGAATTTTTACAACCAGTCTCTCTTATAAGGCCTCATTTCTAAAATATATAGAGAATTAAGTCAAATTTATATGAATACAAGCCATTCCCCAATTGATAAATGGTCAAAGGATATGAACAGACAGTTCTCAGATGAAAAAATTAAAGCCATCTATAGTCATATGAAAAAATGCTCTACATCACTATTGACTAGAGAAATGCAAATCAAAACAACTCTGAGGTACCATCACACCTATCAGATTGGCCAAGATGACAAAACAAGAAAATGATAAATGTTGGAGAAGATGTGGGAAAATTGGAACACTAATGTGTTATTGGTGGAATTGTGAAATGATCCAACCATTTTGGAGAGCAATTTAGAACTATGCCCAAAGGGCTATAAAAATGTGCATACCCATTGACCCAGCAATAGCACTTCTAGGGCTATATCCCAAAGAGATCACACAAATGGGAAAAGGACCTACATGGACAAAAAATTCATAGCAGCTCTTTTTGTGGTGGCAAAGAATTGGAAATTGAGAGGATGCCCATCAATTGGGGAATGGCTGAGCAAGTTGTGGTATATGAATGTGATGGAATATTATTGTGCTATATGAAATGATGAACAAGCTGACTTCAGAAAAACCTGGAAAGACTTGTATGGTCTGATGCTG
Source organism: Vombatus ursinus (assembly GCF_900497805.2). Classification (NCBI taxonomy): domain Eukaryota; kingdom Metazoa; phylum Chordata; class Mammalia; order Diprotodontia; family Vombatidae; genus Vombatus; species Vombatus ursinus. The sequence goes on along the minus strand of NW_020948983.1, from coordinate 50,844,254 downwards.
AGTGAAGTGAACAGAACCAAGAGAATGCTGTACACAATAATAGCCATGTTGCATGATGATTAATATCGATAAACTTAACCCTTCCTGGCAATACAAGGATCTAAGACATCTCCAGAGGCCTTGTGATGGAAAATGCTATCCACATCCAATGAAAGAACTATGGAAGCCAAATTGCTAATTTTTTTCTCTTCTGTTGAGTTTTGTTTCCTCTTTCTGATGGTTCCTCCTATTGGCTTTAATTTCTACTTACAACATCACTAATGTGAAAATATGTTTAAT